>NC_068284.1:45739271-45956771 GCF_025860055.1 Xyrauchen texanus
TTAAGTCTTTAATTATTTCAGATTTTTTATATATTGTAAGTCTAAACCAGTGTTTAACAAGGCAGGTTGCCATTTTGTGATTTGATGAATTGACTGTTCTTTTGACTTGGGCAATAAACAAGGATCACTGACCAAATATAGGGCTGACAGACTTCCAAATCCAACACAGACTGCTTGGGAAAAAGGGACTTTGTATCTGTTCCTGTAAAAACCTGTCACATGTAAACAGGAACTGAAATCAGCTAAACTGCACAGATAAAAACACACAAAATTTAAGGTTTTGACTACATGTATGTCCCAAAGAAAAATAAATAAAATAAAAACTAGACGCAGCGCAAAAATGATAACAACAAGCAGACATATTTTAAAAGTACTTTTTAAGTTAGCAAGGCATTTAAAAATTGCTGCGTTCCTGCACCGGACACTAAACAAAAACAGGGAGATGCGGCATTCCTGCACAAGATGCTGAACCAAGCTGAAATAAAACCCCAGCAAGATGTGCCGCTCTTGCGTAACACCGTGTCCTAACTACACGCGACGCGATAAAATTCCAGCGACAGCAAGTGTGTCTGTCCACACTAGACGCGACGCGACTGTGAGACGCCACACGTCAATCAAAAATCACAGCCATTCAGAACAGCGTGTGGGCGGAGTCTCTCTGTGAAAGTGCACTGCTGGCCCACACTCGCATTGGAAATGGTGTGCACAGCTCGGACTACTGTCATTGTCATTGCGACTCCCCACCCTGCCTGTATTTCAGTAGATTGTCTGGAATATTTATATATTATATTTATATTTATGCATTTGGCAGACGCTTTTATCCAAAGCGACTTACAGTGCACTTATTACAGGGACAATCCCCCCTGGAGTTAAGGGCCTTGCTCAAGGGCCCAACAGTGGCATCTTGGTGGTGCTGGGGCTTGAACCCCCAACCTTCTGGTCAGTAACCCTGAGCCTCAACCACTGAGCCACCACTGCCCCTGAAACAACTAAATGCGGCACTTCTGCATGAGATGCAAAAAACGGCTAAATGCGGCGCTTCTGCTTGAGATGCAAAAAACAACTAAATGCGGGTCTTCTGCATGAGATGCAAAAAACGGCTAAATACGGCGCTTCTGCACGAGATGCAAAAAACGGCTAAATGCGGCACTTCTGCATGAGATGCAGAAAACGGCTAAATGCGGCGCTTCTGCATGAGATGCAAAAAACGGCTAAATGCGGCACTTCTGCATGAGATGCAAAAACAACTAAATGCGGCTCTTCTGCATGAGATGCAAAAAATTTTTAAATGCAGCGCTTCTGCATGAGATGCAAAGAAATTTTAAATGTGGTGCTTCTGCATGAGATGCCAAAAAACAAAACAGCGAAACGTGGTGCTTCTGCATGAGATGCCAAAAAAAAAACAGCGAGATGTGCCGCTACTATGCAATATGCAAAAAAACTACGAAATGCGGTGCTCCTACGTGAGATGCAAAAAACCCACAACAAATGCAGTGCTTCTGCATGAGGTGCAAAAAAAAACTACGAAATGTGATGGTTCTGTATAAGATGCATAAAAAAACAGCAAAATGTGATGCGAGATATGAGACGCTAAAAAAAATTGTGAGACGTGGTGCTGCTGCACGAAACACTACAAAAAAAAAACAGCGAGATGCAACGCTCCTGCGCAAGAAGCTGAATAAATAACTGTAAGATGTAACAGTTCTGCGTGAGACACTGAAAAACAGTGTGGCATGATGCTCGTGCAAGACGTCCAAAAAAATTTGATATACGGCAAATATATCTGTCTAGTGCTTGTTTATATAGAAAAACACTGCAAAATGCTTTCAGTGTGAACGGCCCCTAAGGTGTTTTATCAAATACACAGTATGTACATTCATCTAAACAGAAAGCTTTTATATCAGTTTTTAGCAACGTTATAAAAGCCTCCTTATGTACATAAGGCAATGGTGTATATAAATTATTTCCTAACGGCTTGATATTGATTGGCATTTTCTGTAGGGAGGGAAACTCACCTGATCATCACCTGACGATCACCTACAGCCAACTGTTGAGACAGGTGTGCCGATGTGCTAATGCTTTAAAGCTGCTGGGTAAGACCTTCATCTTCCTCTTCCCCTGTCACCTCAGTCTGAGCATGCTCAACTTTTTTATAATGCAAATGTGACATAAGTGCATTCAGTCTGTTCATCAAAGATGTCAAAACGAGGATCGGTAATTCACAGAACTCTATGAACTCATTCTGATGTGAGTTTTTCTGTGCTCCAGGTGTGAATAAGGGGGACAGAGTCGCTATCTACCTTCCCATGATTCCAGAGCTGGTGTACACAATGCTGGCCTGCGCTAGAATTGGTGCAGTCCACTCGATTGTGGTTAGTAGATTAATGTAGATTGGTCGCAAAATGTCTAGATCGGTGCTTACTTAACAAATTCCCTGCCTCGTTATTCAGTCTATAAAAAGGAAAACTTCGGGGCCAGTACGTGAGTTTTGACATGTTTCTCCCCAGAGACCTATAAACGACCATTTTTTTTACCTTAAGAAAATGTAAAAGTTTAAACTGGGGTCAGTATTTAGCATGGTGTCGTGAATATGCATGAAATGAGTATGTCCTCTTTTCCTCTGCCAGGACTATTTTTGCCAGCCAAGCCATCTCTTGCCATGTAAAGGTTATAGCTGTATTTAAAAATATCAGACGGGTGCTTTCAAGGTCACTTGAATATTGAAGTCTATTTTTAAGCTTGGATGATGACCCAAATTGGGTCAGATTATTGTGCTACTTTTTATTATTTAAAACCAGTCTTTTTTTTTTTTTTTTTTGGTGGAAAAAGACCTTGAACTTTTGGTTTTTCCAAAACCCCTAAAACCATCCATATCTAGGGGTGACAACGATGACCTAGCAACCACCCAGAATACCCTAGCAACCACTAAGGAATCCCTAGTAACTGCCTGCAACTTGCTAAAAAAATTCATTTTTAATTTTTGCGATTTTAATTTGGTCCCTCTAGCAATTTAAAAAACGACACACTTCTTTAAGAAACCGCTTGTCTCAGGTACTGTTATTATAACCTTTAAAGATGCTGTAAGCGATTTATTTCATGGAAATGTATGCAAAAAAAAATGTCCTACTAATGAAATAATTGTCCTGAGATATCTCACCGGTCTCTGTGACATCTCTAGACTCTGTAAACAGCAAACAAAAATGTGCTATATATAAAAAAAACTGTGAAATGTGTCGCTCCAGACACACACGATGCTACTGACGATGAAAAAAACAACAACAGCAAGGCATGGTGCTCTCGAGACTCCGTAAACTTCAGACAGCAGGCCGCAGTCTCTGACCTGTCAATCATTTCGTGCATTCTCATAGTATTGTAGTTGCATGAATTATTGAGACTTAATGCCATTTTTATGCCATGTTGTTCATAACAGTTGCCAGTTGAGGGCGCTATTTTACTGCCGTTGTCTTTAAAAACGTTTCTGCTCGTGACGGTCTCAATAAAGCTCATTTGTTATCTTTGGAGTGCTTTTGAAAAGAGGGGGCGTGGCTAATTCAACAGCTCAGTCTCGTGTAAACAGAACGGCTGAAATCGCTTACAGCACCTTTAATGTTATAAACACACAAACAGCAGGGAGCTCCACCTTTGCGTGAATGTCTAACTCTCTCTTCTTTTCCTCTGTCAGTTTGCAGGCTTCTCCTCGGAGTCTCTCTGTGATAGAATCATGGATGCTCAGTGCAAAGTCCTGGTAACGGCAGGTGAGTATGGCCTACAGGACAGCTCCTCCTCCCCATCCGTTTTTAATATTATGGAGATTATTCCACGGTGGAAGAATCCTTCATTTCTCTAATTCACTCAATATATTACACAATCAGTTGAATTATATTTTCATGGCTTTATTTGTATGAGTTTTAAGAGTTAATGCATATTAAAACAATGTGGTGAACATTTTCTAGTGCTTGTTTTTTAAGACTTACGCATTTCAATTTCATAACAAAATTCGATTAGATTGAAATGTGTAATGTTAAACAAAATTAAATGAATAAAACTTAAACTATTTAGGTTTTTTGCATTTTTATTTGATTAAAGATTAAATTCTAATTCAGTGTAGATGATGAGTTTAGTTTAATGTGTCTAATAAGTTCAAATTCTAACTATCGTGGGGAAATTGGCATTATTAATCAAAATTAATCATGTAATTATTGTCAATTAGTATGTTAGAAAATGTGTGTTGTTGTATTGGACTAGTGAAATTCCCATGTTGTAAGTGACTGTGTTGAATTTCCTTGAATTGCAATTATATAAATTCCACTTCCTATCATGCCAATTTAACTTCCTGTGGGGCATGGCCAATTCAATAAAAATGTCAAACTTAATGCTGCATTTGCACTTTTTGGATCTTCAAATTTCTTGCATTGTATGGACCTACAGAGCTGAGATATTCTTCTAAAGCAGAAGAAAGCAGCTCAAACACATTTGGGATGGCGTGAGGGTGAGTAAATGATGAGAGAATTTTCATTTTTGGGTGAACTATCCCTTTAAGTGCATTACTTGTGTCACACATTTCTAAAATGTTTTGTGAGATTCATCCACATATATCCAAAAAAACAAAGTGCAATATCCTACTGGGATAGTAAACCCAAAAATCTGTCATCATTTACCCATATTCTCCTTTTGTGTTCCTCATAAGAAAGTCAGTCAAATCCAGTGACTAGGTCCCCCTCACGAATGCTCATTTTAGTACCCTGTGAACTTGTAAACATGACTTTGATTCCTGGAGGACTGATGTAACGTGCACCCTCACTCCTGGAAAGTGCATAAAGCCCGCCAATCAGATTAGAGCTTGCCGTTTTGAAAAAGCTTTTGCCATTTCTTGTGTGCAATATGCATCAGACGGTTAGTGATTAGACACTAACCGTCTCACATATTTGCTCTTTGTCTGTGTCCTACAGATGGTGTGTACAGAGGGGACAAGCTGATCAATTTGAAGAAGATTGCGGATGAGGCTTTAGAGCGTTGTAAGGGGAGGTACGTCCATCTCTATTGCTCATCATTTACCCACCCTCATGTCATTTCAAACACAATGACGTTCTTCCGTGGAGCACAAAAGGTGACAGCCTCAGTCCCATTCACTTTCATTGTATGAAAAAAAATGCAATGTAAGTGAATGGCGACTGAGACTCACATACTGCCTTTGTATTCCATGGAATTCTCATGGGTTGCTGAGCAACAGCATGGCAATCTTGTCGCCATGGTGACATGTAAAATGAGACAATGCATTATGGAGCAAACAGAAATCAAGTAACAAGAACTTACTAATGCTAATATTAGGGTTAGGATTTGAACAAACTCCTCAAACTAAGTATTAAGTTTCAGTGTGTAACTCATCTCGCAGTGTTTGTGCTACAGACATGAATGATACCTCAAATTGTGTGTTTTGTCGAGGACAGGTATGATATTATATTATATGAAATTTCTAAGTGATCAGTCTAACTATTTTAGCCTGGCAGACCATAATACTAGTGAACAATTCCATAGACTAACACTGACTCATGCCATATCTAGAGACCAGAATATTATAGCGACTAAGGGGAGAACATAGCAATGCCCTAGCAACCACACTAGCAACTGCATGGCAATGCTGTAGCAACCACCCTAGCAACAACATGGCAACGGCATAACAACCACCCTAGCAACTGGATGGCAATGCACTAGCAACTGCATGGCAATGCCCTAGCAACTACCTGGACCGCCCTAGCAACTGCATGGCAATGCCATAACAACCACCCTAGCAACTGCATGGCAATGCACTAGCAACTACCTGGACCACCCTATAAACCGCATGGAAATTCCCTAGCAACCACCCTAGAAACTGCATGGCAATACCCTAGCAACTACACTAGCAACTGCATGATAATGCCATAGAAGTCACCCACAACACTCTAGAAACCACATAGAAATGCCCTAGCAACCACCTGGAACACCCTATCAACTGCATGACAGTACCCTAGTATGTGTATGTCAATGCCCTAGCAACCACCCTAGCAACTGTATGTTAATGCCCTTGCAACTGCCCTTGCAACTAAATAGCAATGCCCTGGCAATCACCCTAGAATCTCCATAGCAATGCCCTAGTAACCACCCTAGCAACTGTATGTTAATGCCCTTGCAACTGCCCTTGCAACTAAATAGCAATGCCCTGGCAATCACCCTAGAATCTCCATAGCAATGCCCTAGTAACCACCCTAGCAACTGTACGGTAATACCCAAGCAACTGCCCTAGCAACCTTATGGTAATGCCCTAGCAACCACCCTAGCAACTGCTTGGCAATGCCCGAGCAACCACCCTAGCATCTGCATGGCAATGTCCTTGCAACCACCTGGAACACCCAAGCAACTGTATGGCAATGCCCTAGCAACCACCCACAACACCCTAGCAACTGCATGGCAATGTCCTAACAACTACTCTTGTATACCAATACACTATTAACCATTTGGAACACCCTAGCAACTGCATGGAAATGCTCTAGTAACCACCCTAGCAACTAAATAGCAATGCCAAAGCAACCACCTTGAACACCCTTAGCAACCAACTAGCAATGCCCTAGCAACCAGTCGCAAAACACTAGCATTGTGATGGTGATTTTGCAAGAGCAAGCATCTCTAAAATTTTTCAGCAAATAATCTGAATATAATTTTAAGTAATGTTTTATTGCAGGCAGGTTTCATCATTTTAATTGAATTCAGTGGAGTCACACTGTGGCACAGTTTCTAAAATTATTTATACAAGTTTTATGATTTCCCTTATAACTTTATAAGACTCTCTCTCTCTCTCTCTCTCTCTCTCTCTATTTCAGCCCAACCTTCTCTGTTCAGAAATGTGTGGTGGTGAAACATCATGGCTTCATAACAAACAGTGATTCTTCCAACAAACTACAGGTTAGTTAAACTGCAACCTTACAGGAATAGTTCACCTCAAAATGAAAATCACCTCCTTGTGGCAAAAGTGAGAATGCAACACGTACTTGTTATTCACTGAAAATCTTGATTTATTTTGTAGCTTTCAAATGTTTTTAATGTTAAATGGGAATATTTTTAACCTTCATTTTCAAACAGTTACATCCCTTTTCTATGTGTGTGTTGTAGACACCATGGGATGCAGAGTGTGATATATGGTGGCATGATCTTATGGACGGTGCGTCAGATGAGTGTGAACCGGAGTGGGTGGACGCTGAAGATCCTCTGTTCATTCTGTACACCAGCGGATCTACCGGCAAACCCAAGGCATGTGACCTCTCACATTTCACCATCTTTTGTTTAAAGTCATTTTAAACGGTCATGGGAAACCTGGAAAATATCAGGGAATTTAAAAATGGGATTTTCAGGCCTGGAGACGTCATAAGGAAATGGGCATAATCATAAAAGTCAAGGTCATTTCTAAAGTGTCTCTCTGTTCTGATCACCTAATTCATCAATTAAATATTGCTCTTGATTAGAGCTAGTGTAGAGATCTTGAGAAAACGTTTGTGAAGGTTCTTGTCATTTAATTGGTCAAAATAGTTTGCGTGAATAATAATGAATCAGAAACTGTATCCCCTGTGAACTGTAATGTCTTAATATTTGGCCAGCCTGCAAAACGTTCAGTCATTCTCATTCAAAATTAGATTAAAAACTCAAATTTAACTGTAACTAGATGAATTAAACATGCAATATAGTGAGGTCATGTGACAAAAAGCAGGGGCGTGTCCAGGATATTTTGCCAGGGGTGGCAAAGGGATGGCAAGATTTGAGCAAGCGGTGGCATCCAGTATGTTCGTGTGATGGGGTGGGTGCTTTACTCCCAGACATGGGCAGAACGTTGTTATGGACCATGCGTGACAGGGTGCCACCCTTCTGGCCCCGCCCCTGCAACAAAGTAACATACTACTTGCAAACTGTAGTCTGTTTCACATACTTTAAAAAAATATTATTTAGTATGCAGTATTTTTGCAATAACAGTCTGTTTTGCATACTTAAAAAAAAAAATAGTATTTAGTATACAGTATTTTTGCAATAACAGTCTGTTTTACATACTTTAAAAAAATAGTATTCAGTATACAGTATTTTTGCAATAACAGTCTGTTTTGCATACTTTAAAAAAATAGTATTTAGTATACAGTATTTTTGCAATAACAGTCTGTTTTGCATACTTTAAAAAAATAGTATTCAGTATGCAGTATTTTTGCAATAACAGTCTGTTTTGCATACTTTAAAAAAAATAGTATTTAGTATACAGTATTTTTGCAATAACAGTCTGTTTTGCATACTTTAAAAAAATAGTATTTAGTATACAGTATTTTTGCAATAACAGTCTGTTTTGCATACTTTAAAAAAATAGTATTTAGTATACAGTATTTTTGCAATAACAGTCTGTTTTACATACTTAAAAAAATAGTATTTAGTATACAGTATTTTTGCAATAACAGTCTGTTTTACATACTTAAAAAAAATAGTATTTAGTATGCAGTATTTTTGCAATAACAGTCTGTTTTGCATACTTAAAAAAAATAGTATTTAGTATGCAGTATTTTTGCAATAACAGTCTGTTTTGTATACTTAAAAAAAATAGTATTTAGTATACAGTATTTTTGCAATAACAGTCTGTTTTACATACTTAAAAAAAATAGTATTTAGTATACAGTATTTTTGCAATAACAGTCTGTTTTGCATACTTAAAAAAAATAGTATTTAGTATACAGTATTTTTGCAATAACAGTCTGTTTTGCATACTTAAAAAAAAATAGTATTTAGTATACAGCATTTTTGCAATAACAGTCTGTTTTGCATACTTAAAAAAATAGTATTTAGTATACAGTATTTTTGCAATAACAGTCTGTTTTGCATACTTAAAAAAAATAGTATTTAGTATGCAGTATTTTTGCAATAACAGTCTGTTTTACATACTTAAAAAAAATAGTATTTAGTATACAGTATTTTTGCAATAACAGTCTGTTTTGCATACTTAAAAAAAATAGTATTTAGTATACAGTATTTTTGCAATAACAGTCTGTTTTGCATACTTAAAAAAATAGTATTTAGTATACAGCATTTTTGCAATAACAGTCTGTTTTGCATACTTAAAAAAATAGTATTTAGTATGCAGTATTTTGCAATAACAGTCTGTTTGCATACTTAAAATAGTATTTAGTATGCAGTATTTTGCAATAACAGTCTGTTTTGCATACTTTAAAAAAATAGTATTTAGTATACAGTATTTTTGCAATAACAGTCTGTTTTGCATACTTTTAAAAAAATAGTATTTAGTATACAGTATTTTTGCAATAACAGTCTGTTTTACATACTTTAAAAAAATAGTATTTAGTATACAGTATTTTTGCAATAACAGTCTGTTTTACATACTTTAAAAAAATAGTATTTAGTATACAGTATTTTTGCAATAACAGTCTGTTTTGCATACTTTAAAAAAATAGTATTTAGTATACAGTATTTTTGCAATAACAGTCTGTTTTGCATACTTTAAAAAAAATAGTATTTAGTATACAGTATTTTTGCAATAACAGTCTGTTTTGCATACTTAAAAAAAATAGTATTTAGTATGCAGTATTTCTGCAATAACAGTCTGTTTTGCATACTTTAAAAAAAATAGTATTTAGTATGCAGTATTTTTGCAATAACAGTCTGTTTTGCATACTTTAAAAAAAATAGTATGCAGTATGCAGTATTTTTGCAATAACAGTCTGTTTTGCATACTTTAAAAAATAGTATTTAGTATGCAGTATTTTTGCAATAACAGTCTGTTTTGCATACTTTAAAAAAATAGTATTTAGTATGCAGTATTTTTGCAATAACAGTCTGTTTTGCATACTTTAAAAAAATAGTATTTAGTATGCAGTATTTTTGCAATAACAGTCTGTTTTACATACTTAAAAAAAATAGTATTTAGTATACAGTATTTTTGCAATAACAGTCTGTTTTACATACTTAAAAAAAATAGTATTTAGTATACAGTATTTTTGCAATAACAGTCTGTTTTGCATACTTTAAAAAAAAATAGTATTTAGTATGCAGTATTTTTGCAATAACAGTCTGTTTTGCGTACTTTAAAAAAATAGTATACAGTATTTTTGCAATAACAGTCTGTTTTGCATACTTTAAAAAAATAGTATTTAGTATACAGTATTTTTGCAATAACAGTCTGTTTTGCATACTTTAAAAAAAGTATACAGTATTTTTGCAATAACAGTCTGTTTTGCATACTTTAAAAAAATAGTATACAGTATTTTTGCAATAACAGTCTGTTTTGCATACTTTAAAAAAATAGTATTTAGTATACAGTATTTTTGCAATAACAGTCTGTTTTGCATACTTTAAAAAAAATAGTATTTAGTATACAGTATTTTTGCAGACTGCATTCAGTTTCACATACTTTAAATTTTTTTTATATAGTATACAGTATTTTTACAAACTATTGTCTGTTTCACATACTTTTTCAGAAACAGTATGCTGTATACAGTATTTTTGCAAATGCAGTCTGTTTCGTATACTTTAAAAAAATAGTATACAGTATTTTTGCAAATGTGGTCTGTTTTTATACTTTTTTGAATAGTATTCGGTATACATTATTTTTGCAAATTGCTAATACTTTTTTAAATAGTATGTAGTATAATGGTTTTTGCAAACTTCTTATTTTTAGCATGTTTAGTATATAGTATACAGTATGTAGTGCACAGTATGTACAGTACTAAGCAATATTTTAGTATTCCGTAATATGTCTCATTCATTCATTCTCTGTACAGGGGGTTGTCCACAGCGTCGCTGGTTATATGCTCTATACATCACTGACCTTTAAGTATGTTTTTGATTATCACCATGACGACATTTACTGGTGCACTGCAGACATTGGCTGGATCACAGGCCACTCCTACATCACATATGGCCCATTAGCCAATGGAGCGACGAGCGTGCTCGTAAGTTCTCCGTTGAATTGTAATGCCTTTAAAAGCACATGTTTAGTTGCATGAACTGACATTTTGCAAACTTGGGGCTTGTTTCAACAATGTTTCATCATAGCTTAAATATGTAATCAATTTAGTGCGAGATTAATCATTTACCCCAAAATGATTTGTCATTTGTGTGATAGTTTGAAGGTGTGCCGGTGTATCCACATGTGGGCAGATTGTGGGAGATTATTGAGAAATATGGAGTGTCTAAATTCTACACGGCGCCCACCGCTATTAGACTGCTGATGAAATACGGCAAAGAGCCACTACAGCGGTATAAGTGCACATATAAATAGCACTAGCAACAATCTCTTTTTTACAGGAATGTAAAAAATAAGTCATTTTATGTCTGTCTCTCTCAGGTATGATTTGTCCAGTCTACGTGTGTTGGGTACAGTTGGTGAACCCATAAACCCAGAGGCTTGGCTTTGGTATCATGAGGTTGTGGGGCAGCAGCGCTGTCCTGTTATCGACACATTTTGGCAAACAGAGACGGTAAAATACTTACATTTATTTTAGATTTAAAATCAGAAACACTCAGATCCTCCTGTTTTATTAAATGAGGTTAAATCTTTAATCTGTGTTGGCAGGGCGGCCATGTTTTGACCCCACTTCCTGCTGCTACACCACTGAAGCCGGGATCTGCTGTGAGTCATCTTAAATTCCTATTCAATTATTATTAATAATTATCAAAACACTGCATTATTGGACGGATGTCTTTTTTGTCCTGTGATAACAGTGTTGACTGTATGAATGCGTCCTCTCTGTGCAGACATTCCCGTTTTTCGGAGTTCAGCCCGCCATTCTTAACGAACATGGAGAAGAATTAGAGGGGGAGGCGGAGGGATACCTGGTGAGAATTATACCCAAGTTTTAAACTGATTAAGATAATTAATAAAGTCGACATGGAACATTTTTCAACCCATTTTACTTCCGTAAAGTGATGTAGAAACAAGTAAAAAATGTAGGCTGAGGCTTAATTTTATCCATTGTTTGAACTGATTAGATGGTGGCAGGTGGTTGATGGGTAATGGCTGAAAAATAAGAGGGCTTGGTGACATCAGCAAAAAACGAAAGTAATTTCAGAGGGGGAACAACTTATTATGTTTTAGTTAAAGATTACATAGACAATATTTTTAATTTGCAGTAATGTGCATAAATGAATCATGCGCAAAAAGACCAGGAACATGTGTAACCAGTCCTGCTCGCCCCCCTCCGAACGGGACTCGAACCAACGTCTTTGGTGTGGCCGGCGGGTGCTCTAACAAGGAGGCTAAAGGCTACAGCCTCTAGCATCAGACACTAGTGCACCTCTTGAGGTCAGGAGAGTGAGGTTTACACACTGCACAGCTATCTACCAGCTGGCTCCAGTTACACTCACCCCCTTAAACCTCACTCCCATCCGGGTCACGGCACCATTGTAAAAGGTCCTGCTCGCCCCGCTCCGAACGGGACTTGAATCGACGTCTCCGGCGTGGGAGGCGGGTGCGCTAACCAGGAGGCTAAAAGCTACAGCCTCTAGCGTACCTCTTGAGGTCAGGAGACTGAGGTTTACACACTGCACAGCTATCTATCAGCTGGCTCCCGTTACACTCACCCCCCTAAACCTCACCCCCATCCGGGTCACGGCACCATTGTAATCGGTCCTGCTCGCCCCACTCCGAACGGGGACTTGAACTGATGTCTCCGGCGTGGGAGGCTGGTGCTCTAACAAGGAGGCTAAAGGCTACAGCCTCTAGTGTCAGTCGCTAGTGCACCTCTTGAGGTGAGGAGAGTGAGATTTACACACAGCACAGCTATCTACCAGCTGGCTCCAGTTACACTCACCCCCATCCGGGTCACGGCACCATCGTAACCTGTCCTGCTCGCCCCACTCCGAACGGGACTTGAACCGATGTCTTCAGCTATCTACCAGCTGGCTCCCATTACACATGTATAGATGAAGAATAAAGGGTCAATTTTGATTTCATGTTGACTAAGATTTATTTGAGTATTTACCTCAGGTAGGGTTGTGGTTTGTAGCATATCACATAATCCAACTTTTATTTACAAACTGCATAACAAAGAGGAAGTCTGAGGTGTAATTCTAACATTAAACTGATGTTTTTGGTGTCAGGTTTTCCGGCAGCCCTGGTCTGGAATGATGAGGGGTGTATACCAGGATCAAGAACGTTTTGAAAACACCTACTTCAGAAAATTCCCAGGATTCTATGTGACAGGAGACGGTAATACTGCAGGATATCCGGATGTTTCATAATTAGTTTTGTAGAATGTTACATTTAAAAGCGATGCATTGCATTATTGTGTTGCTTGTAATAACATTAACTAATTAAGTAACTTTTTACAGAAATTTGATATGTTAATTATAATAATAATAATAATAATAAATGTAATTTATAGCATTACATGGCATTTTTCTATGCATATTAATGTGTTAGTTACTTGTGCGTAACTAATTATGTCACATTTTAACTTTTTATGGAAATTATGTTCATCTATTTTGTGTTACTTCTAATAAATGCAACCTAATTATGCTACATTCTCACTTTTACAGAAATTAATGTTAGTTACTTTTGCGTTACTTCTAATAAACAAATTGTTACATTGTCACTTCACGGAAATTAAAGTTAGTTACTTTTGTGTTACTTTTCCTACGAAACATAATTAATAATTTTACATTGGCACTTTTTAAATTTGTATTTTATTTTATCCCCATTTCTCGTAATTTTAAATGCCCAGTTCCCACTACTTAGTAGGTCCTCGTGGTGGCGCGGTTACTCACCTCAGTCCGGGTGGCGGAGGACAAGTCTCACTTGCCTCGCTTCTTAGACAGTCAATCCGCGCATCTTATCATGTGGCACATTGTGTATGACACCGCAGATACTCACAACACGGGAGGCTCATGCTACTCTCCGCAATCCACGCACAACTTACCACATGCCCCATTGAGAGCAAGAACCACTAATCGTGACCATGAGGAAGTTGCCCCATGTGACTCTACTCTCCGTAGAAACCGGGCCAATTAGTTTGCTTAGGAGACCTGGCTGGAGTCACTCAGCACACCCTGGATTCGAACTCGTGACTCCAGGGGTGGCAGCAAGCATTAATACACGCTGAGCTACCCAGGCCTACATTGGCACTTTTTATGGAAATTAATGTTAGTGACCCTTTCATTACTTCTAATAAAAGAAACTAGTTATGTTACATCGTCACTTTTTACATAAATTAATGTTAGTTACTTTTGTGTTACTTCTGATAAATGTAACTAATAATGTTACATTGTCACTTTACAGAAATAATTTACTTTTGCGTTACTTCTGAAAATATTTTTTTAATGTCACCTTTTGCAGAAATTAACGTTAGTTACTTTTGCTTTACTTCTGATAAACATAATTGTGTTACGTTTTCACTTTTTATGGAAATTTTTGTTAGGTCATTTTGGGTTACTTCTAATACAAGTAACTAATTATGTTACATTTTCTCTTTTCATGGAAATTAATGTCAGATAATTTTGCGTTACTTCTAATAAAAGTTACTAATTATGTTACATAGTCACTTTTCACGGAAATTAATGTTAGATAAGTTTGCATTACTTCTAATAAAAGTAACTGTTACATTTTCTCTTTTCATGGAAATTAATGTCAGATAATTTTGCGTTACTTCTAATAAAAGTAACTAATTATTTTACCTTGTCACTTTTTACATAAATTAATGTTAGTTACTTTTGTGTTTCTTCTGATAAATGTAACTAATAATGTTACATTGTCACTTTTTACATAAATTAATGTTAGTTACTTTTGTGTTTCTTCTGATAAATGTAACTAATAATGTTACATTGTCACTTTACAGAAATAATTTACTTTTGCTTTACTTCTGATAAACATAATTGTGTTACATTTTCACTTTTTATGGAAATTTATGTTAGATAATTTTGCGTCACTTCTAATAAAAGTAACTAATTATGTTACATTGTCACTTTTTGCAGAAATTAATGTTAGTTACTTTTGCTTTACTTCTGATAAACGTAATTGTCTTACATTTTCACTTTTTATGGAAATTAACATGCTAGTTACTTCTTCTGATAAACGTAACTAACTATGCTTCATTGTCACTTTTTACAGAAATGTATGTAGTTTACTTTTACATTACCTCTCCTGATAAATGTAACTAGTTATGTTACGTTGTGTCACTTTTTACGGAAATTAATGTTTGTTACTTTTGCATTACTTCTCCTAATAAAAGTAACTTTTATTAGGACATTGTCACTTTTTACAGAAAATAGCGTGTTAATTACTTCTGCATTATTTCTAATCTAATAATGTTATTAGTTACTTTTGTGTTACTAGTGATAAATGTAAGTCATTGTGTTACATTGTAACTTTTTAACGAGTTGAGTAAGCCTGCGTGATGCAATGAAAAAGGAATTGCATTTTTTAGTTAATAAATCAAATAAAAAATAATAGAAATGCTTGCTATTATTTGAATAAAATAACTGGTGCAAATTAAAAAATTTATGTTGTTTTTCTCGTTATCCAAAAAGCAATCTGATTACATAACGTGTGGTTACTTGTAACCTGTTATCCCTAACAATGGTTATGATCAGAGATTTTTGTCATGTCTTACTCTTTAATACTGCACTAGTCACCATGAGGCTTTTTTAAGCAGTGTCACCAAATTAAAGCAGTCTCTATTCACAGAATGACCTGTTGCTGTATCATCTTACAGCGTATTGGCAGTGTGTGTGCTGTAACTGATGTGTCCTTGTGTCCACAGGCTGCCGGCGTGACAAGGACGGATATTACTGGATCACAGGAAGAATTGATGACATGCTCAATGTCTCTGGTGAGATCTTGAAAGATTTCATTTCAGTGCTGCCCTCTAGTGTTTAGGGATGTCATATAAGGAGACGTTCTCATTTCTTTCTCTTAAAGGGATAGTTCACCCCAAAATGAAATGTACTCACCCCCATGTTATTCCAAACCACATGACATTCATCCTTCAGTGAATCAGAACAGGAAAGGTTTTTAAAAGTGAATAGTGATTCTGGTCTGTCAAGGCCACTGTCTTTATTAAGAAAGTAAACAGGATACATTTTGATCGCTTGTCTTAAAGAGACAGTACTATGTTATACTAAAGTATGTACAGTATGTAAACACAAACTAAAACAGGTGTCTAACCATACCTCTCATGTGTAAGGTCATTTGTTGAGCACGGCAGAGGTGGAGGCGGCTCTATCTGAGCATCCATCGGTTGCGGAGGCCGCGGTTGTCAGTCACCCACATTCAGTGAAGGGAGAGTGTATGTATTGCTTTGTCACGCTCAAAGACCACCAAGAGTTCAACCGTGCGCTCATTGAGGAACTAAAGAGGAAAGTGAGGGAGAAAATCGGACCAATAGCCACACCAGATTTCATCCAGAATGCCCCTGGTCTCCCCAAAACACGTTCAGGTAACAAGATCTTCTGTACAAAAAAAATGTACACAAATATAGTGACACCTTTGTTTTATTGGGTCATTGACAAATAATGTTGTCCGATGTAATACAAATTTGAAATCTTGTAAAAATCTAGTGTAAAAGACATACCTGCGTTATAATACAAATTTAATGACCGCTGAAGGAGCGGAGGCACTATTGTTCTTCTAAGGATTTCTTTCTCAAGGTTTCAGGGGCAATTTTGGGGCACTTAACATGCTCAAAAACTCTTGCACAGTCAGAGTCAACAGCCTTTAGGGGTTGGCAAAAGTTCATACATGGGCGTGTAGAGGGGGCTCTGTAGCGCCACCTAGAAGATGGGAATGTTCGGGGATCTCTGATGCACATCCCTTTTGAGAATAACATTCTGAGATTATATTCTTCTCACCACAATTGTACAGAGCGGTTATCCGAGTTACCGTAGACTTTGTCAGTTCGAACCAGTCTGACCATTCATGTGAAAATCCAAGGAGATCAGCAGTTACAGAAATACTCAAACCAGTCCATCTGGCACCAACAATTATGCCAAGGTCCAAATCCCTGAGATCAAATTTCACCCCATTCTGATGGTTGATGTGAACATTAACTGAAGCTCCTGACCCATATCTGCATGATTTTATGCACTGCACTGTTGCCACACGATTGGCTGATTAGATAATCACATGTATGAGAATGGCCTGAGTGAAAAAGTCTACGGTAACTCAGATAACTGCTCTGCACAATTGTGGTGAGAAGTATATCATCTCAGAACAGCGGCAACTGGCGTCCGACCTTCTAAACTCAAACAGTCCATGCACGCCTACGAGAACCCCCACGACAACTTTGCCATCGGATTACCCAAGTCCGGTGTTTCTATACAAATTTTGTGAGACAGAATTACATGGCAAAAGATAATCTATAAAAAAACTCCAGCCAATAGGCGGAACCAGCACAAAAAAAGCGCTCCGTTTCCTCAAACAGTCAAGTGAATGTTCAGTGAGCCAGTCCACTCGACTGCAACGTGAGTACCACAAGATGACTTACTCCATTGACTTTATGAGGAACATCGCTTGCTGTGGGCATGTGCATGTTTTATGGCCATCCTTAGCATCTATTCTTAATTTGTCCGGGAGTATCAGTGCAAAATCGACCTTGCGTTGATGTAAAAGTTTCTTGCATTCCTTGAATCGATCAAGTTTCTCTCTTGTTGAATTCGCAAAGTCTGGGAACAAGAAAATGCTGTGGTTTTTCCAAGAAAGCCTTCCTTTATTCTTCGCCTTGTGTAACACAAGATCTTTATTGGATGATCTCAGAAATTTGGCCAGAATTGATCAAGGCCTGTCTTCCTCCGTGGATCGCTGAGCAGGAACCCTTTGAGCTCGCTCGATTTCCAGCTTATGTCCTGTTATGTCGAGCAGATTCGGAAGGTGCCCATCCAGGAATGTCACCATATCCTGTCCCTCTTTGGCCTCAGGAATTCCGACGATACTGACGTTATTCCGACAGCTATGGTTCTCTATGTCCTCCAACTTCTCCCAGACACGGTCCAAATCCACCTTGGTTGCTAGTGGTTTAGCAGATAATTCCCTCTCCGATGACTCCAGATGATCGAACCGTTTCTTGACATCCCCCACTCTTGTAACCACCTCAGTGAACTTCACCTCCATGGCAGTGATTGATCGACGTATCACAGCAAGATCCTCCTACTCAGCAATGACCTTCGTCAGCATTGCCGAAGTGTTCAGCATCTCTCGGCGCATTTCCCGCACCTCTCTGACTAAATCGACTCCCAGGCTTGCGGCCTGCTCGGGGGCGTTAGCTTGAGCACATAAGTGTCTCCAGAGCTCGAGGATTTTGAGTTCTTTGACATATTGTCCTCCTTGAACAGATATGGAACGGAGTATATCGAAACTCACTGGTTTATGTCATTAAAAGTGTTAAAACTAGCAAAGTGCGCAGAGCTCGCCATTCACATGCCTGATCCTCGCATGGAGTCATGTGACTTTACCGGCAGGTTGTTGCACTAAATTGTTTCACTGCTTATTTTTAAGAATAGATACAATTAATAATGACCTATTCTCACTTAATATCTTATACTTACATATATTATCGGTAAAAATGAAATTTAATATAACTCTGAGAGCAAAGCAGAATATGCAGTTGTGTTCCAAAATATCTAGTTTATTTATTTATAAGTGTGTCAAACAGAACTCAGAATATCTTTCAACAATTCAATTTCTGAACCTCACAAACAGATAGTATAAACAAACACCTGTAGCATATGGTACATGTTTAATCCAGCTCTGTTACCTGTCCTGCAGGTAAGATCATGCGACGAGTTCTTCGACAGATCGCCCGCAACGAAAAGGACCTGGGTGACCTCTCAACCCTGGCTGACCCCCAAGTCGTGGAAGTTCTGTTTAGCCAAAGATGTGAGGCAGCTGCGTGATAACGGGCTAATCGCTCCTCGCTCTGATGGTTTAGATGCCTCAGTAACCCTGTGTGTGCTCGCCCAGGGTTAAAGACATTGGGTTTGGGGTTAGAATGGGCACTTAGATCAGATCTTATGGGGTGTAACTTTCAAAAATCTGCCCTAAATACAGAACAAAAACTGCTTGATTACAAATCACAAATGATATGCCAGATCTTCATGAAATCCTGGGTCACATTTGTCATCAGGACACACTTATTGCCTTTATGATTCATTTTGTAAGTTGAATTTATGAAATGTTTAAGTCTACTTTATTGTTTTGTTGCAAGTTAAATCTCTGCTCATATGAAGGAGTGTTTGGTTTATTTTTAGGAACTGGTTTTATATCACAAACTTTGACACTTTATGATGTTGTTCACATTGCAGATAAAATGTATCTACTTGATCAGCATATAACAGTAATCACTGGACTGATTGTTGTGTTTATGTGTAATAGTGTCTATGAAATAAACATATTGGAAAAGGTCTTGCAGTCATTTGCACGGCTTATCAGTTCAAAACAGTCCAATTATTTTGCCAAAGCAGGTGTCGATGTTACTATTGCTCATAGTAAGGGACCTAAATGACTGAATTATTTACTTGATATAATTGTGCATATGTGATTATATGAATATATAATTATTTATTGAGCAGGTCACCCTGAGATTTTAAGTACTGTTAAAGGAATAGTTTGGGTTCAATACAAGTAACATACAATGGAAGTGAATGGGGCCAGTCCATAAACATTAACCCATGGTGTTGAAAAATGGCACCTCCCATTAATATTCATTTAGTCATTATTTTGTCATTTTTGACATGTAACCCTTTTTAATGATGATAATGATCCTATTTCTTTTTCCCTGAAGTAAGAACTATAAACTGATGCATTGCTTTGGGATTTTATGCCATTTTGATCTTATTTACATGAACATTTCTAAATTTGACCATTAATCTGCATATACAAATAAGCACACAAAATATGAGAATGTGACATACATTGGAGGCAGATTGCTGCCATCAGGTGAACAAAATATAAATAACATGACTTGAAAACCATGTCATGACAGAAACAGCCAGTAGACGACTGTAGCCACAGATTAGCATCTTAAAATTGATTTGAAGTGTCAGTTTTTCAGTTAACGTCATTGTGCTTGCGATCAAACCTGACCATGGTGTTACAAAAAGACATATAATAAGCATTTTTCTACCAATAATTTATATCGAACATAAAAAATTTAATAACTCAAAGAAAATGCATAAAAATGTCAAGAAAATGAACATCAAGAAACAGAAATGAACTGCAAAATTCTGAAACTTCAATTAGATTATAAAACAGAAGAATCAGAGAAAACATTTTGCAATTTCAAACTTTCTAGAGTAAAGATTTATTTTGCAAACTTGTATGTTTTGCAGGAGGATGTTTTAGAGACTCACCCTGACATTTCTGTCTGGTTTTTTTTATTGTATTTGACAAATAATACAAAAAAAGCTCTGTTTTCATATTTTTTCAATGGTCTGTGAATGAACACAAATACCAAAGGTGTCGATTTGTTTCATTTTTTTTACAACCATTTAGACTTATCGAATGAAGCCCAATGTTTTTTATTTTATTTTGCATAGTTAGATGACAAATGCAGGAAACATCACAAAGTCTTGTACTGCTCAGATGAAGGAAACCACTTTTATTAAATGAGAAAAAACCTTTTTGGTCAAAAATGGCCGAATACCATCGGATGGTTAAAATACACACTGTTTCAAAATGTATAGCCACAAGATGTCAACATTATACATGTTAACATGATTTTAGTGTAAAAATATTATCATTGTAAAGATATATCCAATATTTAAACTTCAGTGCCATGACATGAACGCAACACTGGTAACCCTATAAGTGATTTTATCACACTAAAATCATGTTGAACAGTCAAACTTGAGTCTTATTAACACATAATGTTTATGTCATGTGGCTATACTTTTGAAACGGTGTGTATTTTAATGTTTATGGATTGGCCATATTCAATTCCATTGTTAGAGCTTCACTGTAACCACAATAAAAAAAAACAAATCACAAATATTTTTGGTTGTTATGTTATTTACATTTATGCATTTGGCAGACACTTTTATCCAAAGCGACTTACAGTGCACTTATTACAGGGACAATCCCCTGGAGCAACCTGGAGTTAAGTGCCTTGCTCAAGGACACTATGGTGGTTGCTGTAGGGATCAAACCAGCAACCCTCTGATTACCAGTTATGTGTGTTAGCCTACTACGCATTTCAAAAATATATGAATTTCAATGCACATTTGGTCACATAACAGGTTAATGGAACTTATTGATTTCTTTTGACAAGGTTAATTTGACACATATGTGTTTTAAAAATGTTACGCTTTTGGCATTGCCATTTCTATCATAATCTCACAAACCACTGTTTAAGAAACCAAGCATTTGAACACTCACTCACTCACTCACTCACTCACTCTGAAACAGTGAGAGAACTGAGTGGTGGTAACGTAGTGGGCTAAAGCACATAACTGGAAATCAGAAGGTTGCTGGTTCGATCCCCACAGCCACCACCATTGTGTCCTTGAGCAAGGCACTTAACTCCAGGTTGCTCCGGGGGGATTGTCCCTGTAATAAGTGCACTGTAAGTCGCTTTGGATAAAAGCATCTGCCTAATGCATAAATGTAAATGTAAACATTCACGCCACCTTGTGGTCAAAACTGTACATGACTGAGAATTACACAAACTTGATGACCTCTCTCTCTCTCTCTCTGTAGTGTGTTACTGTCCTGTTGTACTTTGATCTTTTTGTTCTGATTGTAAGAGTGTCTGTTAACAGGCAGTGGAATATTATGTCCAAGGTCTTTATCAAAACATAGTTGCATCATCTACTTTTTTTGTTTTTTTTTTTGCCATTACAACAGATGCTTTCAGTCAATGCATGTCAATGTAATATTGCAAGAGCTTAGAGCAAATCAAATGATTTAAATAAGATCCGTACAGAAGAGTTGTTACATTAGGGTTCATAATATTGTGCATGTGTGGGCAGTTATTATGTAATATGCTTTCCCAAGCTTTATCAGATACATTTCCTTGATGCTCAAGGGTGAAACATTTACACTGCGACATGGATTTCTTTTACCTTTGCATTCGTTATGTAAGCCATTTGTTTCTAAGAAGACACACGGGCTCAATCGGCATGCAGACATACAGAGTTCACACGTTTGACTACAAATGAAAATGAGAGTAAATTCAGCATCCGAAAAAAATCATGACCATCACTTAAAGGGGTGTGGTTACCATGACAACAGTCGTCATGGCAAGCACCCCTCATCTTAACAGGAGTGTGAAAAAGGTTCAACAGCCAAGAGGGTGAAGAAGGTGTGTTAGACAAATTAAATGACACAAAGTGTTGTTGAATACCACTAAGGAGACAGAGAACAGATAAACAGACAGACAGATAGATAGATGTGAACTTCTGCAGTTAATCCAGGACATGTAAGACGTTAGTTATTCATTTTACAGTTTTTGTTAAAAAACTGGCCCGTACAACTTATTTAGTTTAATAATTTTAAACCATGACTTGCACTGCACATAAATAAGTAATATTTACATTATATTTGTGATGTTAGCCAGAGGGGAACTGGCCCCCACAGTGAGAAGGTAATTTTTATTTTTTATCAACATCTTCTGGAGTTTTGTGTTCCTTGCCACAGTCGCTTTCGGCTTGCTCACTGGGGTTATAAATATAATAATTATTATTTACTTTTAATTATTATATTTATTATGGATTTTTTTTATTTCTTAAGACAATTTATAATCACGTTTTTATCAAACAGCACAATGATAACTCTTAGACATTACAGAAATTACAGCTTTATTTTCTGCAAAGCTGCTCTGAAACTATCAGTGTTGTGAAAAGCGTTATACAATTAAAAATTATTTAGACAGATAGATAGATAGACAGACAGACAGACAGATGGATGATAGACAGATGGATGGATAGATAAATAGATAAAAAGACAGACAGACAGAGAGACAGACAGACAGATGTGTAGGTAGACAGACAGACAGATGGATGATAGACAGATGGATGGATAGATGAATAGATAAAAAGACAGACAGACAGACAGACAGACAGACAGATAGATAGATAGATAGATAGATAGATAGATAGATAGATAGATAGATAGATAGATAGATAGATAGATAGATAGATAGATAGATCAGACAGACGTATAGGTAGATAGACAGACAGACAGACACACACACAGAAAGATGTATGGATAGATGGATAGATAGACAGAGAGAGATAGATAGATAGATAGATAGATAGATAGATAGATAGATAGATAGATAGATAGATAGATAGATCAGATAGATCAGACAGACAGACATATAGGTAGATAGACAGACAGACAGGCCTGTCAACCTGCCACACAGAAAGATGGATGGATAGATAGATAAAAAGACAGACAGACAGACAGACAGACAGATAGATAGATAGATAGATAGATAGATAGATAGATAGATAGATAGATAGATAGACAGACAGACAATTGATAGACAGTTGGATGGATAGATGAATAAATAAAAAGACAGACAGACAGACAGACAGACAGACAGACAGACAGATAGATAGATAGATAGATAGATAGATAGATAGATAGATAGATAGATAGATAGATAGATAGATAGATAGATAGATAGATAGATAGATAGATAGATCAGACAGACAGACGTATAGGTAGATAGACAGACAGACAGACAGACACACAGAAAGATGGATGGATAGATGGATAGATAGATAAAAAGACAGACAGACAGACAGACAGATGGATAGATAGACAGAGAGAAAGACAGATGACAGACAGACAGACAGACAGACAGACAGACAGACAGACAGATAGATAGATAGATAGATAGATAGATAGATAGATAGATAGATAGATAGATAGACAGACAGACAGACAGACAGACAGACAGACAGATCAGACAGACAGACGTATAGATAGATAGACAGACAGACAGACAGACAGATAGATCAGACAGACAGACGTATAGATAGATAGACAGACAGACAGACACACAGAAAGATGGATAGATAGACAGAGAGAAAGACAGATGATAGACAGACAGACAGACAGACAGACAGACAGATAGATAGATAGACAGACAGACAGATAGACAGACAGACAGACAGACAGGGTAACACTGGATAGATAGACAGACTAATAATTACACTTGTAAGTGTCTAGTTATTGAATTGTTTGGTAGCATTTATCAGGCTTTTATTTGCTGAATCCATTATTTTTGCCATATAGCCATTTTTTTACCCAACAATAAATGTATTCGGTAAAAACACAAGATACCAATAGCTAGTATTGTGCAAATTACAAAAACCTACTTTGTAGGTTCTAAGTACACTGTGTGAATGTGCGACTTATAAGTGTAAAATAAACACACGAGTGCATACTTCAACAAAGGCATTAAAAAGAGCTGGAAAAATCAAACTCAGCTTCAACACAATCATAATAATAATTTGTTGGTTTACTGCTCAATTTATAAAGACTAAACATCTCAAATAACAGTATCATTATTTGATTTTTAGGTGGTAGGTGTTTTACTAAAATCACTTCACTTCAGCACGGCTTGTTGCATTATATGCCACACCATGTAGTTGTCAAATATTTGTGGTTACTCTGCTCGAACACCTCTGTGACCTTGAGGGGAACTGACTTCATAAATCCACTAAACACGACTGAATTGAGCACCGATAACACTTGCTTTGGTCATTTGTTATCTACTGCAATGACATTCAGGCTTGCTGTAAGTATCCAAATACATTTAGTCTTCATTTTGTACAGTAAAAGACAAGGACAACTCAGTTGTACTCAACCAAAGGCTCAGGAAATCATAAATCCTTGTGTTGTGAAATTTAATTCCCGCTGATTTGATTACAGGGTCTCAGCCATTTAGATTGGATTAACGTTTGGTAGAAGACAGAGAGAGATTTTCACCAAACATGGAAACCCATTAAAATAACAGCAAATAGATTAGCTAATGTTGATAAAGTAAAACTGAAATAACAGTAAAAGTGATTACCACTCCATTACACAGATGTGTCCCTGCAAGCCCAGTGGATCTGAAACACAAGGACAGGACAATTAGATAAATAGATGCATTCATTTAATATAAATAAGATCAGAGTAATTACTTCATCACAAATCAGAAGTCGAGTAGCCTACAGGCCCAAATGAGATTCAAAATCTGCTTTCAGTGAAAGATTTGATGAGAAGAGGAACTTTTGGGGAGGTACAGTAAGACAATCAGACAATTTGAGATGTTAGCAGTGTTTGCTAAGGCTAGCGTCATCAATAGCCTACTGTGGCGCCTGTGTATCATAAGTGCTCCAACTGACCTGAGAAACGTTTTCCCTGATATTTTTTAGCAATCATGACATGGTGTCCCGTATTGATTTCTGTCTGGGGTATATACAATAACACCCAGGATGGAGAGGTGCGGCGACCTTGGGGTGCGACATGTTAAGTTTGTACAGAGATGATTTCACCTCTAAAGAACTAAATTGTGCCAAAAAAAGACAAAAAAAATGACTAAAACAGCTACTGCGAGTGGGGTTGTCAATGGGGTGGCCAGGCTTCGGTCTATGGTGGCCACAGCAACCCCTGGCCACCCCATAGCTCCGCCACTGGATACACACTGCAAAAGACAAGACAAAGTTTTTTTGTGTCTTGTTTTCCTGTAAAAAACTATCTAAAAGTCCTTAAAATAAGATCCATTTACTCAAAGGCGAATTGGTGTGAGATATTAAGACATGAACTATAACTTGAAGTCTGTCTGCCAATGGTGAATGAAAAATAAGCTTAATTCAAGATTGATGTGAGCATTTGTTTCTTACCCCACTGGCAAACAGATAGGTAAACAGACAGACAGACAGACAGATAGATAGATAGATAGACAGATAGATAGACAGACAGACAGACACACAGAAAACTGGATGGATAGATGGATAGATAGACAGACAGAGAGAAAAAAAGATGGATAGATAGATAAAAAGACAGATAGATAAATAGATAGTTAGACAGACAGATAGATAGACAGACAGACGGACGGACAGAAAGACAGACAGAAAGACAGACAGACAGACAGATGGATAGACAGATGTATGGATAGATGGATATATAGACAGACAGAGAGAAAGACAGATGATAGATAGATAAAAAGACAGAAAGACAGACAGGTAGATAGATAGACAGACAGACGGACGGACAGGAAGAAATACAGACAGACAGATGGATGGATAGATGGATAGATAAACAGAGAGAAAGACAGATGGATAGATAGATAAAAAGACAGATCGATAAATAGATAGTTAGACAGACAGACAGATAGACAGACAGACACACAGAAAGCTGGATTGATAGATGGATAGATAGATAAAAAGACAGAAAGACAGACAGGTAGATAGATAGACAGACAGATGGACGGATGGACAGGAATACAGACAGACAGATGGATGGATAGATGGATAGATAGACAGAGAGAAAGACAGATGGATAGATAGATAGTTAGACAGACAGGTAGATAGACAGACAGACAGACAGACGGACGGACGGACAGAAAGACAGAAAGACAGACAGACAGACAGACAGACAGATGGATAGACAGATGTATGGATATGGTAAATGGTCTGCACTTATATAGCGCTTTTTTTTAACCTTAGATGTTACCAAAGCGCTTTACACTGTTTCCCATTCACACACACACTCATACACCAATGGATAGATGGATATATAGACAGACAGAGAGAAAGACAGATGTTAGATAGATAAAAAGACAGACAGACAGACAGGTAGATAGACAGACAGATGGACGGATGGATGGACGGACAGAAAGAAACACAGACTGAAAATGTTACTAGTAACAATGGAAATATAAATACTGTAAGTACAATGCCTACAAGTCACCACTAGAATAATTACTAGTATTTAATGAATAGTTGCTAGTAAAATGATTACAGCGTAGAGATAGACAGATAGAGAGAAAAACAGATGGATAGATAGATAAAAAGACAGATAGATAAATAGATAGATAGACAGACAGGTAGACAGACAGACAGACAGACAGACGGACAGAAAGACAGACAGAAAGACATACAGACAGATGGACGGATGGACAGGAAGAAATACAGACAGACAGATGGATGGATAGATGGATAGATAGACAGACAGAGAGAAAGACAGATGGATAGATAAAAAGACAGATAGATAAATAGATAGTTAGACAGACAGGTAGATAGATAGACAGATAGACAGACGGACGGACAGAAAGACAGACAGACAGACAGATGGATAGACAGATGTATGGATAGATGGATATCAAGGGCGAGTCTAGCCCCTTTTTAGGGGTGCTTCAGCACACCTAAAAAGGAGCTCAGCACCCCTAAAACTTGGAGTAAGAAATGTTGTTATTCTAAAATTTTTGTTTGTCTTTGACAAGGTTAAGAGAGAAGTAGCGCCGGTTACAATGTTCTTCCGCAAGACGCGTGCAGTTCTGTTTATTAACTGCTAGAGCGTGAAACAAAAACAGCAGCACGACAAATAAACTGCGTACCTGTGTAGTGCGTACGTGTGTCTCTGTTGGTAAAGTTTATCGTTAATTTGACACTCATTTTAACAATCGGGAGTCATGTAAACATGACATCACGTGCGTCTTTTCTGGTCAGTTGTCATGGAAACATGAAGCCCTGGCGTTTGGACCAGAGTAAAACAAACATATCACTGTATACCACCAGTATGTGTGAAAACACTCACTGTGGCTTTTTAAATGAATTGTTATTCATTCCTAGATTTATATCTGTTATTTTTCAGTTGTGGCTGACTATCAAACTAGACAATAAAAGAAAGTTTAATGTTTTTCTTTTGCTGTATTTATTCATTCCTCACAAACAGAGGATTTAACTTGAACCAGGCTTAACTCCTGAACTCCTAGCATTACTCTCTCTCTCTCTCTCTCTGTGTGTGTGTGTGTGTGTGTGGCCTGCCAGTGAGCAATGGACATACGACAGTTTTTTAAAAGAAAAAAGACAGATTCAGGTGAGAGACTAGGGACAGTCCATAATGACCTCTGTCTTGTTTTTAGTTTTTTTTTTTGTTCTTCTGAAATGTGTTGCTAAAGTAACAGATAATGCAAACCAGCTATCTGTTGTTGTATCAAATTACTTATCTAGGCAATCCCCTGCTTTTATTTTTTTTATTTATTTCAAATCTACAATAGATAATACAGCTTCTCTTGTGAAAGGAATTTGTGATTTAAAAAAGTTTCTAAGCCCAATAATAATAATAATAAAGACATTTAAAATGGCACGCTCTGTGTGCCTATTGATCATATCCTTAGAATCTGTAAATGGTCTCCATAACATTTTTGTGACATGACAAACTGACCTCAACTCTCCTGCCTACAATATATTTGTGTATGATTGTCAGTGCCAAGGGAAAGAGAGGGAGATGGAGAAAGAGAAAGGGAAAGAGAGGGAGATGGAGAAGGAGAAAGGGAAAGAGAGGGAGATGGAGAAAGAGAAAGGGAAAGAGAGGGAGATGGAGAAGGAGAAAGGGAAAGAGAGGGAGATGGAGAAAGAGAAAGGGAAAGAGAGGGAGATGGAGAAAGAGAAAGGGAAAGAGAGGGAGATGGAGAAGGAGAAAGGGAAAGAGGGAGATGGAGAAAGAGAAAGGGAAAGAGAGGGAGATGGAGAAAGAGAAAGGGAAAGAGAGGGAGATGGAGAAAGAGAAAGGGAAAGAGAGGGAGATGGAGAAGGAGAAAGGGAAAGAGAGGGAGATGGAGAAGGAGAAAGGGAAAGAGAGGGAGATGGAGAAAGAGAAAGGGAAAGAGAGGGAGATGGAGAAAGAGAAAGGGAAAGAGAGGGAGATGGAGAAGGAGAAAGGGAAAGAGGGAGATGGAGAAAGAGAAAGGGAAAGAGAGGGAGATGGAGAAAGAGAAAGGGAAAGAGAGGGAGATGGAGAAAGAGAAAGGGAAAGAGAGGGAGATGGAGAAGGAGAAAGGGAAAGAGAGGGAGATGGAGAAAGAGAAAGGGAAAGAGAGGGAGATGGAGAAGGAGAAAGGGAAAGAGAGGGAGATGGAGAAGGAGAAAGGGAAAGAGGGAGATGGAGAAAGAGAAAGGGAAAGAGAGGGAGATGGAGAAAGAGAAAGGGAAAGAGAGGGAGATGGAGAAGGAGAAAGGGAAAGAGAGGGAGATGGAGAAAGAGAAAGGGAAAGAGAGGGAGATGGAGAAGGAGAAAGGGAAAGAGAGGGAGATGGAGAAGGAGAAAGGGAAAGAGAGGGAGATAGAGAAAGAGAAAGGGAAAGAGAGGGAGATGGAGAAAGAGAAAGGGAAAGAGAGGGAGATGGAGAAGGAGAAAGGGAAAGAGAGGGAGATGGAGAAGGAGAAAGGGAAAGAGAGGGAGATGGAGAAGGAGAAAGGGAAAGAGAGGGAGATGGAGAAAGAGAAAGGGAAAGAGAGGGAGATGGAGAAGGAGAAAGGGAAAGAGAGGGAGATGGAGAAGGAGAAAGGGAAAGAGAGGGAGATGGAGAAGGAGAAAGGGAAAGAGAGGGAGATGGAGAAGGAGAAAGGGAAAGAGAGGGAGATGGAGAAAGAGAAAGGGAAAGAGAGGGAGATGGAGAAGGAGAAAGGGAAAGAGAGGGAGATGGAGAAGGAGAAAGGGAAAGAGAGGGAGATGGAGAAGGAGAAAGGGAAAGAGAGGGAGATGGAGAAGGAGAAAGGGAAAGGGAGAGCATGCAGGAAGAACCAGGTGAGGAAACAACAACAATAAATTGACATATAGTGAATAGTGGCAAGCAAAACAGTAACTACTCATACTCCTATACTAACTTATCGGCATTAAGTAGCCTATATTACATTTACTTTTTGTAACATTATTTTACACCACATTTTTTCATAATAAAGGAGGAGGAAAACAACAGGGAGAGTCCATAAGGGATGAGAGGGAATTGACTAGTGAAAGAAATGAAGAGACAGAGGGAGTGCAACATAGAGACCACCAAGCCAAAGCAGCAGAGACAGAAGAGAGCTGTTCAGACTTAGGGGATAAGGACACTGGTCCTAAACAGTTAAAGCTGTCTCAATACCCTCATACTCAGTTTGGCACACAAAAAAAGAGCCTTTCAAGAACCATTTTTTGTAAATAATTTACAGAAGATGAATTACATTTTGTTGTCCAAGTACCTGTTACTTTGTTCAATGACAATAAAGTTGAATCTAATCTAACCAATCTGATGACTGTTGATACAAAAGGAGGCACATGGATTTAACGGTCAGGAAAAGCAGCTGAGTGAAGAAGGTTTTGTGTTTGTTACAGGGGGCTGTCTGTGTGAACTCTCACAATTAAGCTGGTGCTCTGAAAAGGTCTAAAAAAAAAAAAAAAAAGGAGAAAAAAAATCTGGATTTTGGAGTTAGTTGAACCAATGTTAAAATGATAAAGTTATTTTTCAAGAGACATATTTTTTGTTTTTGTGTGAAAAGAGGGTGGGTGGTGGCAGTGGGGCTCATTGGGTGCTCAGCACCCCTAAAGCTCTGACCCTAGAATCGCCCCTGATGGATACATAGACAGACAGAGAGAAAGACAGATGATAGATAGATAAAAAGACAGACAGACAGACAGACAGGTAGATAGACAGACAGATGGACTCATGTTGTGTTGTTTTCAGGGAATCTGAAAAAAATTTTGTAGCATTTGTGCTTGTAAAAAGAAGAAACTATTTGCCCATAGGGTAATAAAATGTGCGATTAAATCCTGTAGAATTGCATTAAAGGAGGGAACCGAGCCTTATTTAGCGGAGAACAAAATATCATCCAGACTTGGAAATGGAGATTTCACACCTTTCAGGTTTATTTCAGGAAAATCAAAGATCCTTTGCACCACCTGTGGTCTGTGGTTGACGTTTACATGTGATTTTGTGACTTCTGAGATCTGATTGTTTGACTGAAGGTTCATGAGTCTCCTCTAAACAGGCTGAAATGGCAGGTTTTGTCTGAGATGAGAGATGCAGTCTTATCAAGTGAAATAATAAATAGATTTTTGTGCTGTGATAGGGTGTGTGTGTGTGTGTGTGTGTGTTTGTGTGTGTGTGAAGCATAACACCTCCCATTACTAACAGATGATTGGCTCAGAGAACAGTCCAGTCAGCACATCTACAACACAAACAACTCATGAATCACAAGACAAGACGAGGAGAGAAACGCACATATACCCACGGAGTAGAAACATAAAATCACAAATGCAGTCTCTATAATTTCTCAATCGTTTCCTTCTAGACTGCAATTAGACTAAATAGACAACAAATGGAGACTTTGACTTAGGTGTCCAGTTTCCCAGATGTTTCTCCTGAGAAAAAGACTCCAGTAATCTCACATGTGTCTCCTCGAGAGTTTCAGAAGAGAGCTCAGCAATGTATCGAACGGTGCTCAGATTTGCCAAGATAACAAAGTCTGCAATGTCATGTGACAGGAAGCTGTAGAACTGGACTTCAGGAGTTGTAGTTGTCGTAAAATAAGAAACACATCGCTGAGAAAGTATATCATCTCTTGGTCTCATTGTCACAGCCTCCAACGCATACTCCTTTGAGGATCAGTGTTTCACCTTCAGTGGATCACAGCATCTTGGAAATCAATATCTTCTCATTTATCCTTTGATGGAAAACACAGCGGCATTTTTACACATATTGATTTTGAAATATTGACCTCTTGAGCTTTAAGACACATGGTTTGCTGCAGGCGCTTCATCACACAGCACAGAGCATCAACAAACAAACATCGGATTATTTACAGTGGCAGTAAAAGTATGTGAACCCTTTGGAATGACCTGCATTTATGTATAAATTTGTTTTAAAACCTGATTTGAACTTCATCTAATTACAATAATGAAAAAACGTAATCTGTTTTAATTAATAGCACACTTATTATCATATTGTTCTTGTATATACTGAATACATCATTCAAACATTCACAGTCTAGGTTGGAAAATGTATGTGAACCCCTAAGCTAATGACGTCAACAAAAGCTAATTAAAGTCAGGACCTTGGGATCCAATTAATGAAACGAGATTGGAGGTGTGGGTTAAAGCGACTTTGACATATAAAAAGCACTCAAACATTTTGAGTTTGCTATTCACAAGAAGCATCTGCTGACGTGGACCGTGTCTCGCAAAAAAGAGATCTCCGAAGACCTATGATCATGAATTGTTGCTTTGCATGAAGCTGGAAAGGGTCACAAAGTTATCTGTAAGAGCTTAGATATTCATCTGTCCACAGTTAGACAAACTGCCTATAAATGGAGAGTGTACAGTGACCATGTACAGTCAGGGCTGGACTGGGATGTTACATAGCAACTGGCCCAAAAGTTGAGCCGGGTGGGGGTTGATGTTCACTGTCCTTTTCTGCATATCGCAGCACCGTATTGTGGTCTATTCTGAATAAAGCTGTGGCTCATTTTAGTTTATCACAGCCCATTTGGCTCATTTCGCGGCCGACCCACCGGCCCGCTCGGTTCTCCCGATGGCCAGTCCGCCCCTGATTGGCCCCAAAGTGTGTCGGCCAACTGGGAAAATGCCCGGTATGCCAGATTACCAGTCCAGCCCTGTGTACAGTGTAAATGTAAATATAAATGTACTGTGGCTACTCTCACTAGAAGTGGCCGTCCAGCCCAGATGACTCGAAGAGCACATTTCAGGATGCTCAATGAGGTAAAAAAGAACCCAAGAGTGACAGATCAAGACTTGAAGGAAACTGATTAACATCTTTGTTCAAGTGTCTACCTTATGGAAAACATAAAACATGGCTGGACACCATGAAGGAAGCCGCTGCTTTCCAACAAAAACTTTGCTGCGCACCTGAAGTTCACCAAATATCACCTTGATAGTCCACAACGCTACTGGGAAAATGTTTTGTGGTCTGATGAAACTAAGGTTGAATTGCTTTGGGGCCTGGACTGCTGGCCATTATTGAGGGAAAATGGATTCCCAAGATTCTCAAGATATCCTACAGGATAATGGCAGGATGTCTGTGCGCCAGCTGAAGTTGGGTGATGCAGCAGGACAATGACCCTAAACATTGAAGTAAATCCACTACAGAATGGATTCAAAAAAGAAAATCCACTTTCTGGAGTGTCCCAGTCAGAGCCCAGACCTTAACCCAATAGAGATGCTGTAGAATGACCTCAAGAGAGCCGTTCACACCAGACATCCTGAGAATATGGCTGAGCTGAAGCAGTTCTGTAAGGAAGAACGGTCCAGAAATCCTTCTGAACGTTGTGCAGGTCTAATCCGCAGCTACCAGAAAAACTTGATTGAGGTTGGTGCTGCCAAAGGAGGATTGGCCAGTTATTACATACAAGGGTTCACTTACTTTTTCCACAGCACTGTGAATGTTTAATGGGATGTGTTCAAAGACATGAAAGAATATAAATGTTTGTGTGTTATCTTAAGCACATTGTGTTTGTCTATATTTGTGACTTTGATGAAGATGAGGTCACATTTTGTGACCAATTCAAGCAGAAAAACAGCCAATCCCAAAGGGTTCACATACTAAGTATTTTTCTCTCTCTTGTACACCTATAAAAATGAATGAAACCTAAAAATGACATCTAACCTATGAATTCAGCTTTTTACCTTAAACATAACAACACTTTCAACAAATCTGTTTAAAACCATGAACGCTCTCATAAAATGAATACTCCACTCTTATAAGTGGTCTAGAAAAGGCTGTTTTTATTCTACATAAAGGCACTCCCCACTCAGTACCCCTCTATTATCAGATATTTTTATACTTTCATCACTACACACACACACACACACACACACACACACACACACACACACACACACACACACACACACACACACACACACACACACACACACACAAACAGTGAGAGAGTCATTGTCCCTGAAATGAACCTTTTGTGTGTTCACATAATGATTATATAACAGTTCAAAACATTGTTTATCTCACAGGAGCTGTACAAGTAGCACAATACAGCACATGACCTTTCAAATGACAGATTTCATCCTCATCTATGAATTGATCACAGTGTTGCAGCACTCTCCGAACTGCAGATTTTACATTGAACACTAACCTTGCGACTACTGTTCACATTGACATGCTGTTATCTAGTTCTGCAGTGTAATCATCTCTCTCTCTCTCTCTCTCTCTCTCTCTCTCACACACACACACACACACACACCCTCAAATGTCTTTGAAAAGTTTTCTGTTCAGTTTTTCTGACCTGCAACTGTCAGCAGTTTTATAGATTCTCCTGATAATCACAGCCCTTAGATACTTTCATTTACAAAAAAAAAAACAACAACAAAATAACATGTTTTTTGGCATGGTTTAATGTAAATACCATGTTCTTTGGAAATGTACCACGCTAACCTGATGTGTTCAGACATGGAACATGAACATTAACATTTATGCATTTGGCAGACGCTTTTATCCAAAGTGACTTACAGTGCACTTATTACAGGGACAATCCCCCCCGGAGCAAGCTGGAGTTAAGTGCCTTGCTCAAGGACACAATGGTGGTGGCTGTGGGGATCGAACCAGCAACCTTCTGATTACCAGTTATGTGCTTTAGCCCTTTACGCCACCACTACTCCACACCATGAACATACCATGTTTTTTTGGCATGGTATGATGGGAATATCATGTTTTTGAACATGTTATAATTAGGGCTGTCGATTTAATGCGTTAATTCAGTGCGATTAATTTTACAAAAAATAAAGCTTTTAAAAACATTTATGCAATTAATCGCATGCCCACGGACCATAATAAGGAGGATTCCTGAGAAATGTAAGCTTGCAGTACCACCTGTTTACTCCAGAGGGCAGTAAGTGAGCAACACACAGTTTATACAGTGAAGAAAACACTTATTAATAATCATAACAATAATCATTATATATTGATATAAATATGTATAATCATTATATATTGAGTTATTGTTATATGAGGGGCTTTCTCAGCAAATATTGTATATGCGATTAATCGCGAATCGGGACACCATGTAATTAATTTGATTACATTTTTTTATTGATTGACAGCCCTAGTTATAATAGTGATATAATGTTTTCTTGGAAATGTACCATGTTAAGGCCATGATTTTGGACTTCTAACATGGTAATACCATGTTTTTTGGCATGGTATTGTAAGGGGGAGGCCACCCACTGTCCCAAGGACGGTATCCAATGGTGTGGCTGAAGGTCTCCTGCACGTTCTGTCTTATCGTGCGCATTCAGTTTAAGTTATTCCGTTCCAATTAAATAACTATATTATTCGTTTTATGATCCCTGTTTAAGTTTCCAAGGATATATTAATGTTCCAATCTTTTTTAACATTTGATCATCGTATTTAACTCTCTGGATTCGGAATATACTCATTCGGATTCCTGTCGCTTAGAGAGTCTCGCACCGGCCGCGTACGCTGATCTCACAGTCACAAATACGCCAGTATTGGTCATTAAAATAGTAATTGACAAAATACTAATTAGATGGCTGCTCACGCTTGCTATTTTATCTAAAAGTATTTTGTTTAGTAAGTAAGATAGTAAACACTTAATTAGAGTAACATTATTTCTACCCAGAGGTCAAGATCACTAAATTTACAAAGATAGACCAACAATACCAAAGTTAAAATAACGTTATTTAATCATGCCATAGTTTCCTATGTACACTTAGCTAGAAAATATTACAATAACCAGAGGTTTAGACTTCACCCTATTTAGGCTTTGTCGACAATCATGTTGTCTGTAACATGGTTCAATGGGAAGGAGGAGGCGAGAACCGGCTTGGCAATATAAATTATATTTTAATGAATAACTTAAAGCAAAAGACATACACACACATGACGGACATGTCCGTAATCTATCTCTCTCTCGTCGCACCACCGTCTGCCATCGGCCTTTATCCCTCTCGGAGGCTTAATTAAGGGACTGGGTGTGTATAATCACAACCCAGGTGGTCGGGAAACACTTCCCTCCTCCTCTCGCAGACGGCGGTCTTCCTCCGACCCCTCCGCATTTCTGGGGGATAGCAGGGCTCTCCTACGCCCCTGGCAGCGGCTCCATCGCTCCAGGCGGTCGGGGAGTCCAGTCCCCACTCACCTCGCCGACGGTGGCCGTTCACCACATCCGGGCGGTGTGTATACACAACCCGGCCCCGCCCTCCACCCTGCCACATTGTCCTAAACAGAAATCCCATATCGAGCCTGTCCACTCAAAGTACACTAGAAATAATGCCAATTTGTTAGTGGGAGCTCTAAAGTCTCAGTCGGTGTGCCCCATGCTCCACTCAGAACTGAGCTTTAGTCCTCTACTAACCTGGAAGTAGATTTGCAGAAACATGGACTTAACGTAATCTACTAAAGACAATAGTTTCAGAGTAAATCAGGTAAAATAATACATTCATCAATTCCAATTAGACAATCATAAGTCAAATTTAGACATTTTATCAAAACATAAGAAATAAGATTTGCATACCTGGTTAAGAAACTACACAGCAATTGTGTGGGATATCTGAATACAGACTCCCCAAGCTCCTCTGCCATCCTTCCTTAAGTATCAAACGATTCTATTGTTATTTCAGATGTGTATGTTTGATTTGGTTTACAATTTAGGGAGTTGTGAGTAGACCTTTGAAAGTTGTGATTGAGTAGGTCGTTTGATGTTTACAAAGAATGCACCTAATATGCATACAGCATCTGGTCTCTGTGAGAGATCTGGGAGGTGCCCCTGATAGAATACAGTATTTTAATAAGTACTTAAATCTTACTTGTGATATGACTTTGCTGTAAGGGAATGAGACTGTTTTACCAGTTGCACTGAGACCATCTTGAATGATACCAAACATGTATGATCAGAAAACCATTTACATAACAGAACAGGATAAGTCATAAGGACTTGAGGTGAGGTATGTAAGAGAGGGGGCAGATGTGTGTGAGATTTGCATTTTATGGTCCTTAATCAGTAGGATGTGTTGTCTCAGGTGGAGGTGCTCTTCTGTGCGAAAGTTTTCCAGGGCGAGCCGGACGCAGGAAGCAGGAGTCCAGATGTGGAGCCACTGGAGAACGTGGCAAGTCCTAAATTAGGGACATAAAAATGAGAGTTCTTTGACTTTTACCAGAAATGGCACCTTTTGGGCTTAGACATTCTGGTGATAGTTTCATGGGAATATCATGTTTTTTGGGAAATTGACCATGATATAATACCATGTTTTGGGACATGGCATAACAGGAATATTATGTTTTTTGGAAATGTACCATGCTAAAGTGTTCCCTATCTGTCACTCACTTGACATTGTGTCAATGTAGTTACACTAGGGGTCACTTGGGAGCCCGAAACACCTCTGATCTTTGAGATAAGGCCAATGGGAATTGGCGAGTGGAATTTGCATGCCACTCCCCTGGACTTACGGGTATAAAAGGAGCTGGCTCGCAAACACGCATTCAGATTTTTCTTCGGAGCCGAGCGGTGTTGATGTATTCCACTGCCAATCCATTCTCCTCTGTAGAAAGCAAGCAATCTTCATGGCTGTTGGATTTCATGGTGCATCACAGCAGTTTCTCTCCCTCTTGCACAGATAAGTGCGAAGACAGTGGGCGTTGAGCGCTAAAAGTGTATATTTCTCCCTAAAAGAGTATATATTCCCTAAAAGAGTGGGCACTGACTGAAAGCGTCTTTTTAAAGATGCCTTTCAGGTTATGTGCAGTTCCTGGTTGCGGTCTTTATCTCTCCGCTTCTGATGGACACAATCGCTGCCTTACGTGATTGGGCTCCAGACAAGCTGAGACAGCGTTTCATGGATGGTTCATGCCCACACTACAAGAGCATGACCATGGCCACATTGCGATTGCAGCTTTCCTTCTTTGGAGGGAAAGCCACTCCAGCAGCTCCCCTCCCTGTTCTTCTACCCGCGGCTACAAGACCACGACAGTTAGCGCTGGGGACGATTTGGGGACTTCAATGGAAGTAACTCCGCTGGGTGAATCCCCACGCACCTCCCGTTCCCCAGCAAGCTCGTGCACCCTGGTTCAGTTGGGATGAGTCAGGCAGCTCACCTCAGAGTGTGTTCGACCGCTCAGTTCCTGGGCTCTGAGTGCTGCTCATGGCCGCACCTCGTCCAGGTCCCTTTCTTCCTGGAGGTGCATGAGGAGCACACAAAGTCGTGGCGGGTACCTTTCACTTCCCGGACCCGATCTCTGAGCTCCTCTGCTCTCACTACCCTCGACGGTGGGGCTGCCAGGGTGTACTCAGTGATTCCACCGGTGGATAAGATGGTTGCGGTGCACCTGTGCCCGCAAAGTGCCGCCACCTGGCAAAACTGCCTGAGACTCCCATCCAGGGCCAGTAGGTTTACGTCGTCACTGGCGACTAAGGCCTATGGTGCCATTGGACAGGCCACCTCCGCCCTGCATGCCATGGCTCTCCTGCAATTGCACCAAGCCAAGACGCTGAGAGAACTGCACGAGGGTAGTTCTGACCCAGCATTGATGCAGGAGGTGTGCTTGGCAACCATTCTTCAACAAAGGTCATGGCAATGTCCACCTTGTTAGTCCAGGAGCACCACCTATGGCTCAACTTGGTCAAGATGATGGAGGCTGTATGGTTCCTTGATGCCCCCGTCTCCCAGGCTGGCCTATTCGGCGACATCGTCGAGGAAGCAGATGGAGGCCATTCAGCATATCCTGCGCCGGTGCGGATCAAGATCCCACACCCCATCTGCTCATCGCCAGGGGCATCCCCCTGTGGGAAAAGCACCAGCTCCACCACAGCCCGGGCCAATGGCCCAGCCCCAGCATAGAGCCCCCCCGCAGAAAGCAGACCCACCCCTGCATGGTATGATGGGAATATCATGTTTTTTGGAAATTTACCATGCAATGCCATGTTTTTGGACAAGTAACATGGTAATACCTTATTTTTTGGCATAGTATGATGAGAATATCATGTTTTTTGAAAATGTATCATGACAGTGCCATGTTTTTGGACATGTAACATGATAATACCATATTTTTGGCATGGTTTGATGGGAATATCATGTATTTGGAAATGCATCATGGTATAACCATGTTTTTGGACATGTTATAATAGTGATATTATGTTTTCTTAGAAATGTACAAAGTTAATGCCATGATTTCGGACTTATAATATGGTAATACCATGGTTTTTGGCATGTAGCATGGTAATACCATGTTCTTTGGCATGGTATGATGACATTATCATGTATCTGGAGATGTACCATGGTAATATTAAGTTTTTAGGTATGTTATAATAGTGATATTATGTTTTTTTGGAAACTTACCATGGCAATGGCAAGTTTTTGGACATGTAACATGGGAATATCATGTTTTTGGAGATGTACCATGGTAATATTATGGTTTTGGACAAGTAACATGGTAATACCTTGTTTTTTGGCATGGTATGATGGTAATATCATGTTTTTGGAAATGCACCATGTTAATACCATGGTTTGGGACACGGTATAACAGGAAAATTATGTTTTTTGGAAATTGACCATGGCAATGCCATGTGTTTGGACATGTAACATAATAATACCTTGTTTTTTGGCATGGTATGATGGAAACATCATGTTTTTTTGGAAATGTACCATGGCAATACCATGTTTTGGACATGTAACATGGTAATACCATGTATATTTTTGGCATATTAGAATGGGAATATCATGTTTTTTTATTTTATTTACCATGGCAATACCATGTTCTTGGGCATGGTTTGATGTAAATACCATGTTCTTTGGAAATGTACCATGGTAATAACATGTTTTTTGCATGAATTGAAGGGAATATCATGTTTTTGGAAATGCGCTGTGATATAATACCATGTTTTTGGACATGGTATAATAGTAATGTTACATTTTTGTAAATGTACCATGTTAATGCCATGTGTTTGGACATATAACATTGTAATACCATGTTTTTGGCATGGAATGATGGAAATATAATGTTATTTGTATATTTACCATGATATTACCATGTTTTTGGGCATGGTTTGATGGAATCATGTTCTTTGAAAATGTACCATGGTAATACCATGTTTTTGGACATGTAATATGGTAATATAATTTTGTTTAGAAATGTACCCTGGTAATACATATCCGACAATAAATCAAAGAATTCATAAAGTGTTTTTTTTTTGGAAATACACATTCAATTTATTACCAATTTAACACACTCTATCATTAGACTTTTGACAGTGACTTCATCTAAAACATTCATTTTTTTTCCTCAAAAGAAAAGAAACATTTGTATTGATAATAACAGCTATACAAAGACAAAGAGTTAATAGGTACAATAACGGACTTAAAAAGTGTTCCTAATTGTGTCGATGCAAATTTGATGGCAACAAAATGACATTTTAAGATTGAGTGTTTGTGTATGAGTGTAAGTGTATATGTACGCATATGTGGGGATTTCTTACATTATGAGCTTTATCACAAAGTACAACAGTATTTGATTACATGCACTAAAGTGCTAGTTCTTAAAGGCATGCATATCAAATATGATATTTGCACAACTGTTCTCCAAACCCTAGTCAAGATATCGAAAAGGAATATACACAGGATTCTAACTGGAAAGTCTGTTTTAATATTCTTATTCCAACATACCACAAAATAAGATGATTCTTTTGGATCCCAATTGTTACATTTGATCCGCATTACAACAGAATTTCCCATTGGAATCCTGAACACATTCCTTTAGGATTTTTGGACTTGAGAAATGTGCATAAGGATAATCAGTCTCAATATACTCTCCTTTTATCACGCGTTAAACATTCAATTTTACATTAGGTTTTTAATACATTGGTATGGTTGACATCATTTATCATTCGTCCCTGTCGAACTGATTGGTGTTTTTCTCTCCATTAGATTTAATCCTATTCTCTTTATAAATACAACTGAGTATTTTTATAATTCAAGCATCAAAGGGTACCAACAAAAATAGGATGTCAAATATGCAGAAAATATTATATAAAGTATAAACTCTAATTAAAATACTTAATTTAACAAATGATAATCACCCCTCAAACAAGAGAAATGATACAGAAACGAAACACATGTAAACTGTTATGCCGTTCCGACAAATATTATTACTATCCCGTTCTAATTTTCAGAACATCTGAAAAGCAATCCGTAATCCGTAAATGACCAACACATATAAATTCATATGTATTGCATACGTGTACACTGACACACACATACGGGACCATTGTGAGGTTGTGTGTGTATTTTGTGTCAGTACATTCCAAGTCCTTGATACTCCTAAAGATTCTAGAACTGTTTTCAAACGGGTCAGTTTAGCTGGTGCTCACAGAACTCTGCCTCCTAGTGGCAGGGCAGTTGAATGGTTCTTAGAAAGGTTCCATCACTCCGGAGGTGTGCGTATGTGTGGTCAGGCTGGAACAGGAGATAGTAAAGGTGAGAAAAAGAATAAAGTATAATCTTTTATCGCAAACGATTTATCGAACAGATCAGGGCTAACGGAATTTGCTCCCACAACATAGCTGTAAAACAGCGCCAAAAAGGAACAGCTAAAGTTCAGAAGAGTATACTACAGATCTTCTTGTACTATTTGAACAGTGTGCAGTATGAGTAAGCGTTCAGACCAAATGCGTTCTTGCCGTAAAAAAATCTAGATGCAGCGCATTTCAAGAAGTGTTTAAAAAAAGACTCTTTTTAACCTGACTTGTCATCTTAAAAAATGTCACAATGCACTAAATTTGATAAACAAAGCATTTTGAAATGCAAAATAACCGTATTTATTTCCGAAGCGATAATTGAACGCAACCCACTGAATTACATGCAATGCCGTGATGTCATGTGATAAAAATGTAATATAAACATTTTTGAAGCTTTTATCATTATATACTGCACACTGTTATTACTGTCTGTGAAAAATCGACTTGTTTCCGAGAATATATTTTGAATAAAGTAAAACGATTTTGTAAAAAATGTGCAAATGTTTTTTTTTCTTGTTTTGAACATAAATCAAATAAAATGTAGTGAGGTTTACGCTTAAAACAAGAGAAATCATTATGCAATTCGCATAAAAATAATATACTTTATTCAAGATCAGTGTTGAGTAGATTACTTCTGAAATGTAATCTGGTACTTATTACAAATTACATGACTAAAATTGTAATCAGTAGTGTTATCTTTTAGGTTAAAATGTTGGGTAATCTAATCTGAGTATTTTTAGATTTCTCATTGTAATTTTAATGAAAATGTAATTTAATTACAATTACTCAAATTTTGTAATCTGATTACAGAAATGTATTGTAATCTAATTAACATCACTCCTATTTTGTAATCTAATTACTTAATACACATTACATGCAATCGGTTACTACCCAACAATGTTCAAGATATATTCTCTGAGAATAAGTCTTATTATCTTACAACTTTTTGCTTCTCAAGTAAATTGATCTTGTTTTAAAGATAACTTGTTTCAGATATAGCCTATTATTAGGATGACATCCCTGGAGCAAACTGGGGTTAAGTGCCTTGCACGAGGAGGTAATGGTGATTACTTTTGGTTGTGGGGTTCGAACCAGCAACCTTCCAGTTACCAGCACTGAGTTTTAACAACTACACCACAGTATCCCAGAAAACAGAGATGGTTGTGATAAACAGGTTGGTTATAAGAAAGTGCAAAGAGGAGGAAAGCAAGCAGAGACGGATGTAGTCTAGGTTGGTTGAGCTCAGACCAGGTGAAGTGGAACCTCCAGACCGGGCTCTTCTGTCTCTGGGACGGTCTGAATCGGTCTGACTGGCGAGGGATAGCGGAACCTCTCTGTGCGATCGCTGTAGTCGGGCGAGGATGACAGGGAATGGGTGGCCCAGCGGGATGGCGGGCGGCGGTTTGCAGGGCGAGCCGGACGCAGGAAGCAGGAGTCCAGAGGTGGAGCCACTGGAGAACGTGGCAAGTCCTAAATTAGGAACATAAAAACGAATCTCATGTTGATTACTCAGAAGTTCCAAAAGACATTACCTGAATAACATCATATTAAGGGATACTCCGGGATCAATGCAAGTTAAGCTCTGACAATGTAACTCGCTCCATAGTTTTTAAAAACAGGTACAAATGAACAGTTTACAGTAATGCCTTGGTCTATGGGACAAGACATTGCAGAGGGTTTAAAAGCAGAAGTTACAAAAATGTGATGACGCCCTTTTAGAAATGTGTTAGAAGTAGCATTGGATGATATACCCCTTATTTCCTTTTCGATCCGATACCAATAAGCACTATCAAGGCCGATATCGCCGATACCAATATTAAAGATACCTCTATTAAATGCCATTGTTTTATGCACATTTTTGGGATAATTATATTTTATATAATATTTATTATTTTAAAAAGCCTTTTTTTATTTACAGGCCTAAACTGAAAATTATTAGACTTCTGTTTCCTTTTTGTTTATCCATAAGAAAATGAACCATGGTTTTACTACAGTAACCAGTGCTTACCCATGGAATTTATAGTAAAACTATAGTAACCATGAAATTACCCATGGTTAACAAAACCATGGTTACTATAAGGATACTACAGTATTACTATAGTAAAACCATGGTTAATTGCATCCAAACCACAGTTTTTGCCAAAACACAAACAAACAAACAAACAAAGGTTACTACAGTATAATTCTTACTATAGTAAAACAATTGATGATTTTTGTAATGTAACGCCATGTGTATCAAATAAGATACACAATGTTTGACGGCTTCTGTTTCTCACTCTATTCAAGCTGATGAGCCAAACAATCTAAGGTTTGTAAGTTTCACATGTTTATGGCACCATCTAGTGGTTATGTGTGAAAACATGAGTGGTTTCAATGTTTATATCGATCTATTTAAAATGGCAGCGGACTTGCGTGGAAACTGACTTCTGTTGGGATAAATGACAGCAGTCAATGTAATGATTATATTGTTACTGGTATATTAAAATGAGGATTTGCTGAATATAAGCAACTTGTGCTTGATTAAAGTTTTGTATATTATTTTATTGAAAAAAACCCTTTGAAATCCATGTATTAAATATGATACAGCAGGCTTTTGAGGTGTATATCTCAATCTCCATTACATTACACTCATGCCCACCACAAAAATGGTCACAGAAATTCTGACAATTACTATATTTGAAGTGTGAACTAATGTTTCAGTGTATTTTCATATATGCGTTCTGCTTTGTCATAATAAAGATCACATTATTTGATATTACAAGCTATTATGATGTCATCTCACCATAAGTTCCTGAGACTCAATAGTGTTTGGTGTATAAAATACATATGATACAAAATAAATATTGACAAAAAGAATATTTTATTCATATTGTATTTGATGTGCTGAATTGATCTGTGATACATTTCAAGCCATATTTATAAAGCAAGGAGAGGAAGTTGTCATGGTCAAACTCTCAAACATTTGGGATCTCTGTAAAGCCCAGAGAGTCCTCTGATAATACCCCCAAATTTACCACTGTAGAAACACTTCAATAACAAATGTCCTACACAAAAATGAATGGCTGGGCCTCAGGAGGACAATGACCTTTAAAGCCTAATGTATCAAATATGATACATAAAAAAAATGTGCAAAAGTATTTTTTTTTCTTTTTATAGTTTGTCTAATGGTACTAACAGTTTAATGTAAAAAACAATATATAATTTTCTGACAATTCTTTCATATGTTTTTCAGTTTCTCTGTCATTACCACTGCAAGCACTGTTTAATACATAGCATTTCTGTGCATTAAGACTCTTGGCTTATACAGTATATTCATCTTTTCCAATTCAAAGCTTATGGTATGCATTCATTTTCATGTTAAATATATAATAATTTCACAAGTTAAAAACAACAATTTTAGTTTCAATATTTTTATGTGAATATTAACATTCTCGATACAACATCAGTATGTAACGTACCGATACTTTAGGATTGATCCTGCGGATTTAAACAGTCCCTTTCTGGCATCCTTAAAGTTACAGTATTTATTGGCTTTACATGGTCATGACAGAAGTTGAATGATTGGATATAACTTTGCAAAAACATTGATATTACGCAATTTTATACCACTAGGATCATGTTAACATGTTAATATCATGCTTTATTCATGGGAATAAATTCTATAATATAGGATATAACTTTATATTGATATTTCTGCTTTTGTTTTTAAATAAACGAGGCACGAGTGGAAATGAAAGATTCTGGTAATCAACATTATGTCACAAATGCTATTGATTGAGCTTGACTTGATCATTCCTTAAAGCTATCAAACCAGATCGTTTCTTTAACATCTGAAGGATCTCATTTCCTTTTAAATCTAAGAAATGTGATTAGGTAAATACAGTAAATACATGAAACATTAATGCACTTTGTTCTTCACAGCATTAGTGTACAAAGCTAAATAGCAGTAAATTCCCTCTAAACTGCTATATCATTTTTTCCCCCCAAAAACTTTAGTGGATGATAGTCAGGGAGAATCTTACATTTGTTTGGTAGATCGTCTGACTCTGAGGAGAAATTTATGCTTGAAGGAAAAACGTAGTTTCAGCTCGATTTAGTCCAAATAATTTGCTGAAAATCTCGAGCGACATTTCTCATCTCTCATTTAGCGAGAGACAGATTACGGCTGGATCTTTTCTATTGCTTGAATAATTCAAAGACAGGAATTAACTACATCTACTTGAATCTGTCTTTGGTTTCAGGGCGAAACTTTGAAGTTGAAACACAAAGTGAATTTAATTTTCAACAGAGGAAAACAAGAACTTCAGTGTGATGACCAATGACATCATAACCAACATAAAACACAACACTATATCACAACTAACAATGGCATAATGACACATTTCACTGTTAGATGTTACAAAATGAGACCCAGCATTAGCAGCAGTTGTTAAATGCTGAAGCTAAGCGTTAACACGAGACAAACGTGGTGTTAAACACAGTGAATTAAGAAAGAGCACAGGATGTTAGGTTTAGTCTTCATCTGTAGGGCTGGCAAGGCGATTAAGGCATGATAGAACTGTAAAAGACCATTTCAAATGGACAAAAATAATACAATTAAAACAGAGCAGACCTATGAAAAATAAAAAAAGGTGATTATAAATATTCAAAATGGTAATATCATCCAAACAGCCAGTGAGCTGATTTAAAGTGACCTGTTAAATGTTACTTTCTATTTACTATTCAGGCACTTAAACATGAATGTTCCCGTATTAGATACCAAAATGTTAAAACTAGGACTGTCGATTCAGTGCGATTAACTATATAAAAAATTGTATGCAATTAATCATGTCCCCAACTCATTATTCCTACCATCGGTGCAATTCAGTTTTCAGCAGGGGGCAGTAAGCAAAACTCCAGCTTGATAGGCAATATGCAGCTTATACAGGGAGTAAATCACACTCAGACATGCTTGACACTGCGTTCTTGCGTTCAAACACAGATGGACGGACCCGTTTCCAAATACAGGGATTTCAAACATGCTTTTCCAAGTTTCAAACTATGTTTAACTTGATACAGCAACTAAAAAACGCTGTTTATGACACGATGCAACCAAAGTGAGATGCTCCAAAAGTGTCCATCTGACATCCCTAGTCAAAATATACCCTTTTGGGGTTTGATGACTTTTAAGATTGCGAATCAATTCAGGTTCTGCTCTGATTGGCTTTTTGGATGATTGATTATTGATGATTAGTAAGTAATATCAGACAATGAGCATGCCCACACCTACAAAAAAGGACAAAAAAAAAAGTGTGACCACATGAATTATTTTCCATAATGACTAGCGGTGATACAGTGTTTATAAACTGTGAGGCATGCGGTGAGAGAAATTCATTAAAATCACTGAGACGGACACAAGTGAGATCACCATGAGGTCAAGGAAGAGCGGTGGAACTTACAACACGGCGAGTGCGAGCTGCATTACAGTCCCCAGGGTGCAGTTAGTAAGATAGTATGGTTCTGGAGACAATCCAGAAAAACAGGAGTAAACACACTAAAAAACAACTACATCAGACTCAAAATGAGCGCTCATTGGTGAACTGAAGCAGCGACATCCAGGCATCCAAGGTCTTCAATGTCCTTTAAGTAGAAACATATTATTATTTTTATTTTTTAAATTTTTTTCTCCCCTTTTTCTCCCCAATATGGAATGCCCAATTCCCAATGTGCACTAAGTCCTCGTGGTGGCGTAGTGACTCGCCTCAATCCGGGTGGCGGAGGACGAATCTCAGTTGCCTCCTCGTCTGAGACGTCAATCCGCGCATCTAATCACGTGGCTCATTGAGCGTGTTACCGCGGAGACCTAGTGTGTGTGGAGGCTTCATGCTATTCTCCGCGGCATCCACACACAACTCACCACACGCCCCACTGACAGCGAGAACCACATTATAGCGACCACAAGGAAGTTATCCGATGTGACTCTACCCTCCTTAGCAACCGGGTCAATTTGGTTGCTTAAGAGACCTGGCTGGAGTCACTCAGCAGCACGCCCTAGATTCGAACTCCAGGGGTGGTAGTCAGCGTCTTTACTCGCTGAGCTACCCAGGCCCCACAAAAACTAATTATTAATCAATTATTATTTCAAACTAGAGATGCACCGATACCAATTTATTTTTTAAGACAGAAGACCAATTTAATATCCCGATAAAGCTAATATTAGCATTTTCAGTCATTATAAATTACTATTAATGACAGATTTACTAGGGTGTAACTTACTTTTAAAAGTAACCCAGATGGTAAATGGTCTGCACTTATATAGCACCTTTTTTTACCTTATTCAAATCACTTTACACTGTGTCCCATTCACACACACATTCACACACCAATGGCAGCAGAGCTCCCATGCAAGGTGCTAGCCATTGGGAGCAACTTGGGGTTCAGTTTTTTGCCCAAGGACACTTCGGCACGTGGAGTCGTTTCGGACAGGAATATTAGTGGACAACCCGCTCAATCACGTGAGCCACAGCCGACCATGCCCACGCCCAGATAACACCCATCATTCTTGTTTTAACAGTGTCATTTTATGCATACTGTTCTGTGCACTCACGGATTGGGCAATGCAATCTTAGTATTGATTGATTGTTTTGGGTTTGTTGTGTTGTGCCTGATAGTGATCAACGTTCGTTAATTTGCTTTGTCCTGTGTTGCTGTTGGCTAGTAAAAGTAATAGACAGTAACTCTTCATATTCATCTTCATAATACATTACACATAAAGGGTGGCCCAAAACAAATGGGGCCACTATGTTTGATTGCTTACATCTTAAAAATGCATAAAGGCATTTGCAAGATTTTTTACATACTACTACAACTTTTTGTAAACAACAAATTTACCTCATTGTGACGTTATAGCAACAAATAAATAAGTAAACTGTTTAGCTAAGTTTTCAAGGGCAGCAAACTTAGCTGCTTCTCTTTCGCCATGTGGCCCCATTTTTTGGGGGTCAAACGATTTACTTATATATTTGTAGGAAGTTGTTGCTCACGATGATGTCACATTGACATAATTTTGTTGTTTACTAAATGTTTTATAAGAATTGTGCTAACGCCTTTATGCATTTTTAAGATATGAGCAATCAAACATAGTGGCCATGTGTTTTTTTTGGGCCACCCTGTATATGATTTTTGGAGTCTCTATGTTTAGGACTACAACAACCATCCAGCGCAAGTATGATGAAATCGCACTTTCGCATTCCCTCTAACTCAAACACAAGCTCACACATTTTCAAACTGGTCTTAAAAGCGCACAACAGGTGCAACCATGTCCTTTTGTTAATGTACTTGTACTCAGACATATTAAATGATGATACCGATACCAAGTACAAGTATTTACAGAGTAGTATCGGTGCATCTCTGATGTCACTGTCATGGAAAACCTGGATATATCAGTGAAGTTTAAAATGATGATTTTCAGACCTGGAAAAATCATGCAAATTATTATAATAAATTTAAGTATAGTATATTATTAGTATATTTATATATTAAAGTTTTTCCCATTTAATATATGTAATATATGTAGTACAGTCCATCCGATTTAAATCTCAAAATGCTTATTCAACCCTACAGAAAGGTCACAGCATGCATTGTACACAAAGAACCATCTACATTTAATCCATTAACCTAAAGACTTCTTGTTAAAATATTTGTTAATATGTCCTTGAACATTAAAATGTCTAAATGCTAATCTGTCTTTCCAAATGTCTTGTGCTAATATGAAAGATTAATCTTCCAAATGGACAGAGGCTGGCTCACAAACACTGAAAACAGCCTCATTACATTGCATTAGATCATCCTGCTTCCAACATGGTAACATAAGCTAAATCCCATGCAAAGAAACAATAAGCAGCAAATATCATACAAGATTAAGCTACTGTTAGATTTGCAACAAAGGCATAAAGCTCAAATAAATAAATGCTCAGGCAGCATTTGAGTAACAGTTGGATGAACTACCAGCTTAAAGTTCCCCTTCTGTCACTCACTCGACGGTGTGTCGAATGAAGTGACACAAGGGGTCTTCCTGGGATGCCAAATGTACCTCTGAACCTGAGAAAAGGCTGAACCTGAGAAAAGGCCAATGTCAAGTTGGCAGACAGAATTTGCATGCCCCGCCAAGGACATACAGGTATAAAGGGAAGAGGGGCAGCGAGAGCCAGTCACAATTTTTCTGTGGAGCCGAACGGTTGTGCAACAGCAAGCTGAAGTTCACCACTGTTTCACTCACCTCTGTTAGCGAGAAGCATTGCTGTTGGATCTACGGCGCATTTCCAGCTGGCGTATGAGGCGGACACACAGATGGCCGACATGCTTGCCCGGGCTGCCGTGAGTGTGGGCTTGTACTGGAACCCTCCGTCCTCCCCACAGCCTTCGCGGCTTGATGACTGGTACCTCGGCTCTGGGCGCCGCACACAACCCCCCCCCGGTACCGTTCTTCCCGGAAGTGCATGACGAGCTGACGCAGTTGTGGAGGGACCCTTTTACTGCCCGTAACCGACCCCTCCGCTTTTCCGCTGTCACTACCCTGGATGGCGGGGCGGTCCACGGGTACACGGAAGTCCCCCAGGTGGATAGGGCGGTTGCAATCCACCTGTGTCCCGAGAACACGCCACCTGGCGGGACTACCTGGTACTCTGTAGGATGACATCATCATTGACCTCCAAAGCCTACAGCGTCACCTTACAGGCTGTCTTCTCCCTGCATTCCATGGCTCTCCTGCAGGTCCATCAAGCCAAGTCACTTAAAGATCTGTACCTGGGTAGTCCTGACCCTGACGTACTGCAGAAACTGCGCTCTGCCACCGACCTCGCTCTCAGAGCCACGAAGGTCACAGAGCAGGTACTTGCGCAGGTGATGGCCACACTCGTGGTCCAGGAGTGCCACCTCTGGCTGAACATGGTCGAGATGCGCGATGTTGACAAGTCACAATTTCTCAACGCCACCGTCTCCTAGCTCGGCCTCTTCGGCGACACCGTCGACAACTTCGCCCAGCAGTTCTCGGCGGTGAAGAAGCAGAGGGAGGCGATTTCGCACATCATGCCGCGGCGCCGCCCAACCAGCGTGCCCCACGACCTGCCTGCTCGCCGAGGGCATCCCCCTGTGACCAAACAACAGGACCAGGACCCCTTACAGGACCAGGAAAGCTCCGAAGTGCTTCTGAGACAGGTGACCCAGGCAGTCAGATGTTCGCTCCGGAGCGGGTACCATGACCAATCCGTCCCCCGGTGGAAGGCCAGGAGGAGAATCCTGGTTTTCATTACTTTCATTTGCCGCACCGCCTTCGGGTACCCACATTCTCAATAAAAGCCCCGCCCGGTATGTCAAAAGCGATTGTCCCATTAGTGCCACACGCGAGGAGCTTGAATGCTTGGCTTTCACTTCCCAATCCGTCGCGCTGGCTGGCCAGGACCATCTGACTCGTCTATGTGATTCAGTTCGCTCGGCTCCCGCCTCGTTTCATCCGTGTTTGCTCCACTTCCGTGCGCGGCAAGAAAGCCAGCAGAGCAGAGATCACAACCCTGCTCCTCAAGGATGCAATAGAGCCCGTCCCTCCAGCCAAAATGTAGAAGGGTTTCTACAGCCCTTACTTCATCTTACCCCAAAAAAGCGGCGGGTTACGACCAATCTTGGACCTGCGAGTTCTCAACCGGGACTTACACAGACTCCCATTCGACAGCTAGATTGGTTCGTGGCGGTAGACCTGAAGGACGCGTACTTCCACGTCTCCATTCTGCCTCGACACCGACCCTTCTTACGGTCCGTGTTCGATGGCCAGGCGTATCAGTACAAGGTCCTCCCTTTCGGCCTGTCCCTGTCCCCTCGCGTCTTCACGAAGATCGCAGAGGCAGCTCTTGCCCCGCTAAGGGAAGTGGGCATCCGCATAATCAACTACCTCGACGACTGGCTCATCCTGGCTCACTCTCGAGAGTTACTGTGTGCTCACAGGGACCAGGTGCTCAGGCACCTCAGCCGTTTAGGGCTTCAGATCAACTGGGAAAAGAGCAAGCTCATCCCGGTTCAGAGCATCTCTTTTCTCAGCATGGAGTTAGACTCAGTCCCAATGACAGCGCCCAATCATCGCTCTCTTCGATCCCGGCACAGCGGTTCCTGGGGCATATGGCATCCTCAGCCGTGGCAGCACCCACTGGTGCTGTGCAAGATCAGGGAGGACGAGGAACAGGTCATCCTGGTGGCCCCTTACTGGCCCACCCGGGCCTGGTTCTCGGATCTTACGCTCCTCGCGACAGCACCTCCCTGGAAAATTGGAGTCACCAAGTTGATTCAGTGCGCCTTCTATCCCAGGTTAGCCACTAAGCATCGCTCCCTGGATGTCCTCCTCCCAAGCCTTCTGGCCTGCGAATTCAGCAGAGCAATTCACATCCAGACCCACTACGAGTCACAGGTGCTCTGTACAGTTGTCGGTCACCACCGGCTTAGTTCCCTTTTCAGGCAAACTCCCCGTGATGTATTTCCCGCGGTACGGTCCCCCTCTCGGCGGACCCGCGTTTCCCTGGGCAGCCCCGCTGCCCCGGTCACCGTGCTTGTAGAGTCCCCCCTTATTAGGCTGGACCTACCACTGCGCCATTTCCCACTTACGGCTCGTGGAGTATTTGCCACATGTTACCTCCCCTAGATTGGGATAGGCCACATGCCTCCGCAGGGTCTTTCCCCCCTGAAAGAATAGGACCGGGAAAGACCGACTTCCCTGATGCATTTCATAGCATTAAGATTCATGTCCTATGTGAGAGACATAGTGAGAGAGAAGGCCGCAGCTGCTGGGCTTGTGTATGCTGTATGTGACATCTCTTTGGGGGCATTGGGGAGGGCTACGTGCAGCTGACCCAGTGCCTCTAGCATGCAGTAGCCTGCTTGCACTTGTCTCGACAGTTCACGTAACACGGTCAGTGCGTGGTGTTTTTATATGGGACCCCTTGTGTCACTTAATTCGACACAACGTTGTGTGAGTGACAGAAGGTGAACGTCATGGTTACTGTTAACCTCCGTTCCCCGAGGGAAGGAACGAGACATTGTGTCCCTCCTGCCACAGCACTAGACCTACCACTGTAAACGGCCGTACCTTATATTCGGCTCCTCAGTACAAAATCCTGACTGGCAATCGCTGCCCCGCTTCCCTTTATACTTGTATGTCCGGGGCGGGGCATGCAAATTCTGTCTGCCAACTTGACATTGGCCTTTTCTCAGGTTCAGAGGTACGTTTGGCATCCCAGGAAGACCCCTTATGTCACTTCATTCGACACAACGTCTTGTTCCTTCCCTCGGGGAATGGAGGTTACAACAGCAACCATGATGTTTTTTAAATTGAATGTCAAAATTGAACTTAAAGCATGGAATTGTATAATATAAAATAATAAAATGTTTCCCTTGGGAGACAAACTGAGTACAAGAAATCCAGTGGCATCTGTTTAATATCCAAATTCTTTATCATAGTCAGCAATGAGTTTTAAGGAGAGCAAATGGAGATTTTCCTTAAGTCTCCTGCTTCTCAGATGTTTCTTCTGAGAAAAAGAACCCAGGAATCTTGGATGTGCTTCCTTTAGAGTTTCAGAAGAGATTTCAACAATGCCTAAAAGTGTACAAAGGTTTGCAATCATAAGTCAGAGAGCTCTCCCAAGAGTAAATGGTCTGAGCTATGCTATCCACATTAATCTCGTCATCTGTGTCAACAATAGCTTGTGTCTATTTTAATTTCTCCAAAGGAATTCAGGTAGATACATCTGGGACAACATTGATGCTTCAATGAAACATAACTTAGAATACCTTTAAGTCATCTAAGCTATGAAAAATGACCCTTAGAGGAATTAAACTGTCATCAAGGTAGAATGAAACTATTTACCTCAAGACATCCAGGCTTCTCAGTGTCTCCGGTTCTGTTCTGGACAGCTGTGTTTGAAGACAGAAGTCTCCTCTCCTCTCTGAAGCTCTGCTCCAAGAGTTTCTTATTCAAAATCCGTGCAGCGTTTTCCGCTAACGTGTAACCCGGAGGTGCAGAGAGATCCTGTCTGATGCTAATCACCTCTGGGGTCTTTTCGCCCTGTGTTTCCACAATCAACTGCACAGGGCTTGGGGACCTGCCCCGCGAGTTCCTCAAAGGCCCCTGTGCGGCAGAAATGCTGGGAGATATGGGGTCTGAGGGCCCCTGAGATCCTGCTTCAATGGGACGAGAGCGACTGGGGGACTTGTTGAACTTCTGCATGGGATCGTAAGCGATGGGCGTGTGGTCAATGATGTTAAAAAGGCTGGAAAGGCCATCGTTGATGGTGGTGTGGACTGGGCTATCTCTGGTTGTTGTGGAACGTGCCCAGGCAGATTCACTGTTGCCTTTTTGCTGCTGGGTGGTGATTGTTGGGGTAGGAGTGCGGGCTTGGCCATTGGGTGGCTCGGTTTTTGCGGTATTTGTAGAGGGTTTCCGTTGGAGCTTAGGTGAGCCGTATTTTGGTGAGCAGCAGGGGCGTTCAAACTTGGCCTGCACGACTGGAGAGTACTGCATCTTTCTTAGACTCCGGGACGGGGACGAGATGGGAGTGGAGCCTCCTTTGGGCGTTAGACATCGGTGCGGGCTGCTGGTAAGGGTCCGAAGACCCTCGGTTTGCAGCCCAATGCTGATAGTCTGGGTTGTCTGCGTTCCCCGTGTGCTTAAACCATTTGTTTGGCACGCCATGTCACGTAGCTGCCTTTCTGGAGGGCTGGATCCAGAAGCCGTAGACGATCCGATGGCGCTCCGGGCAGAAAATGCCTTTTCCTTCATGTCGTCGCTCAGGTTGCGTGACAGCTCCAGCTCTAGCGATGAGGTATATCCTACAGCAGCACAAAGTGTTGGCCGTTCTCCAGGCCGAAGTCCCGCTTCCAGAGGCCACCTCCCTCCAAGCACCTCCTCTGCATCTCCTACCACATTCCCCACCTTTAATTTGGTCACTTTGGAAAACATGTACTCCTGCTCAGGAGGGCCTGGAGTCGATTGCTCACCTCGAGTGGGACTGTGTAGGACATGGACTCCAAACTGCTCTGCCCCTTGGGTGGCCCTGATGGGAGGCTTTTGGCAGTACTCAGGGCTACTCATGGTGTTTGTGGTCAAGGTAGCGCTGGTGGTCAGGTACCAAGAGGCTGGCTGGAATGCTTCTGAAGTGGACTCAACCCAACGGGATTCTGCACTCTCTGCCCAAACCTCCATCACTGGAGGAGGGATAACTGGGCCAGGGATGGGGCAAGTAGACCGGGAGCTGGTGGGCAGATCCCAACCTTTACTATTGAACTCCTCAATGTACTTGAGGTCATCTGGAGAAAGCGGAGGAGTCACATCATCCCACCCACTCTCGCCAGCCTTGCTCTTGTCTGGTAGAAAGGGGGAGCTGTCCATCAAGCGCTGGAAGTCGCTCATGGAGCAAACTGACTTTGCCCTAAAAAAAGTTAAACATATATAAAAGTTACGTAACATCTCAACAATACAGTAGTGTTGCTAATCATAATAGCTCTATTCCACCTAATTAGCTGCCTTACTGTCAATGAAAGCTGCTTGTTCACCATCAGGCCAAACGGTTACCATTTCAGAACCATGCCGTTCCATACCAAACTGTTCGATTATGGTTTCTTAACTGTCTGATACTATGGTGAGATTTCTCTTTCATGTCAACTACATTAATGGGAAGCACAGGGCTGTCACGATTATTACATTTGGCTGATGATTTTTGCTGAACATTTAGCCAGCCTAGATTAAACAGTTCCTTTCTGTTAGTAATTCTCCTGAGAGGCTGCTGAACAGTATCAACAGCAGATCTAAAGATAGTTACTAAAATGAACTGAAACAAGGGCACAGATCATCAAGTTCAGGGTGGGGCTGTCAGGAGAAGACACTGAAGGTTATTTGTAGCTACTGAAACAGATTAGAGTGGGTCACTTAAGTGGACAATGATAAATGGACTGTGGATCAATAATCTGGACTCACAGGAGTTACCTCAAGATAACAAATCCAGCAACTGAAAGCCTCACATACCCAAACACACCTCCATGCACTTATTTGTTTTTCTTTCATGTGGGGACTTTCCATTGACTTCTATTGTGTTTATACTGAGCTAATGATATTTTCTATCCCCTACCTAAAATGCTGTCTAAAATGAGAATGTCACTTCCCCTAAATTATTAATACTACCGGCCTCCGACTAACAAGAGCAAATAGAAAATCATGGTTTTGTCACGCAGTGACATAAACTAAAGGGCTATTTGGCTATTGGTTATCTAAAAGAAGACAATATGCCTACAAACACATACATTACCTGAGTAAGCTGCCACTGCTTTTCTCTTCCTCAGGATAAACAGCAGAATCTGCACTCTCTGAAATTTCATTAAGCGCCTGAAATAAACACACCGTTAGAACATTAACACACAGCTGCTTTATGAAATACTGAATCACTTTAATAAACAACTTTCTGTAGTATACTGTGATGCTGTCCTAAAGGTTTTAAAGGAGCCATATCATAAAAAAGTGCATTTCCAAGATCTTTTGGAATGTATTAAGTGCTGAACACACTAAGTTTCAGAACTGAAAATTGAAAAGAACATTTATTGAAACAAAGCTTCAAAAAAATGTAATGGTTGTGATGTACAGTATATATCAGTGTTTCCTACAGAATTTTGCTTTTGCTGTGGGGGAGTGTGTATATATTATATTACATTATATTATATTATAACTGATAGTAGCCTAATGTCTTTGCTTGCGATTCAGTAAGTGAGTCAAATGTTCATCTAGTAGCTGCTCTGTTGGATTCAGCGAGTTCATTCAGTGAAAGATCCGTCTGATAAATTGTTAGTTGGTGAGTCGTTTAGAATAAATCATGCCAAAGAACTGGTTTTCAAAAATTCAAAGAATCGGTTCATAGGAGTAATTTGGTTTGAATAGAACTATACTAGTCACACGTTGATTGCAGCCAGCAAACACTATGCCACAAAGACGTATTTTTTCGGCTGTATTTTTAGGCCAGAAAGAGGGTGGAAATCTTTTTGGCGCAATAAACCTTGAATAACATTTTATGTGGACTTTGTCTTACTCTGTCTCTTAATTCCTTCATGTGGAAGAACCTCTTCTCACTCTCCAGTCGTGATGGAGGGGGCACTATTGCCTCGCTCAGGGGGTCCAGAGACAAGGCATCCAGAAACAGGCTCTCTGGGGGCCGGGGTCCTTCACAGGGTCTGGGTCTCCCGGCTGCCCCCTTTTCCTCCAGTGTGGCTTCAGAGTCGGAGTGTGAGCGTATATGTGCGGCTGCGCAGGGGGAGCGTGGAGATCTTGGAGCCTTACAAGGGCTCTCCTGAGGGGAGAAGACACGCGCTGCACCTCCTTCAGACTGAAGACTACCTTCAGAATGATGGAGCAGAAGATCTTTCTGCATCTGGGATGGAGAAGAGGAGATCAATGTTAAATGTAAAGTATACGTACTACCTCTACTATTATGATACTTGTGCCTGGGAAGACTGAGATGCTGCTACCGCAGATGATAATAAAAACCGCTTCACACAGGACGTGCCGGTATGGTGTAAATAAAGAGCTTGGCGCACGTAAGCAAACAGAATCGAACTCTGAAAACACTGTAATAATGCTCTCACTAAATACAGACTGGGCAGTGTTGCGCAAATAAACTTTGAAGCAAGCAGACTATTTATTTATTTAAATCACAGCCCTTTACAATTTAATAATCGCATAAGGTCATATCACGATTTTGATCTTATTTCGATTAATTGTGCAGCCCTAATAGTTTTGCGTTCCTTCGCAATATGTTTTGCGTTCTCTCGCAAAATTTTACATTCCCTCGCAATAGTTTAAATTCCCTCGCAATAGTTTTGCATTCCCTCGCAATAGTTTGCGTTCCCTCACAATAGTTTTGAATTCTCTCGCAATAGTTTATGTTCCCTTGCAATAGTTTACATACCCTGGCAATAGTTTGCGTTCCCTCGCAATAGTTTTGAATTCTCTCGCAATAGTTTATGTTCCCTTGCAATAGTTTACGTACCCTGGCAATAGTTTGCATTCCCTCGGAATAGTTTCCGTTCCCTCGGAATAGTTTTACGTACCCTCGGAATAGTTTCCGTTCCCTCGGAATAGTTTTACGTACCCTCGGAATAGTTTCCGTTCCCTTGCAATAGTTTTATGTACCCTCGGATATAGTTTCCGTTCCCTTGCAATAGTTTACGTACCCTCGCAATAGTTTTGCATTCCCTCGCAATAGTTTACGTTCCCTCGCAATAGTTTTGAATTTCCTTCGCAATAGTTTATGTTTCCTCGCAATAGTTTACGTTCCCTCGCAATAGTTTACATTCCCTTGCAATAGTTTACAAATCCTTGCAATAGTTTTGCATTCCCTTGCAATAGTTTACGTTCCCTCGCAATAGTTTACGTTCCCTAGCAATAGTTTTGAATTCCCTCGCAATAGTTTACATTCCCTTGCAATAGTTTACAAATCCTTGCAATAGTTTTGCATTCCCTCGCAATAGTTTACGTTTCCTCGCAATAGTTTACGTTCCCTTGCAATAGTTTGCGTTCCCTTGCAATAGTTTATATACCCTCGCAATAGTTTTGCATTCCCTCGCAATAGTTTACATTCCCTCGCAATAGTTTATGTTCCCTCGCAATAGTTTACGTTCCCTCGCAATAGTTTACGTTCCCTCGCAATAGTTTGCATACCCTCGCAATAGTTTTGAATTCCCTCACAATAGTTTACATTCCCTCGCAATAGTTTTGAATTCCCTCACAATAGTTTACATTCCCTCGCAATAGTTTACGTTCCCTCGCAATAGTTTTGAATTCCCTCACAATAGTTTACATTCCCTCGCAATAGTTTTGAATTCCCTCACAATAGTTTACATTCCCTCGCAATAGTTTTGAATTCCCTCACAATAGTTTACATTCCCTCGCAATAGTTTACGTTCCCTCACAATAGTTTACGTTCCCTCGCAATAGTTTACGTACCCTTGCAATAGTTTTGCATTCCCTCGCAATAGTTTTGCATTCCCTCGCGATAAGTTCTGCGTTTCCTGGCAATAATTTTGCGTGCTCTTGCAATAAGTTTTGCATCCCCTCGCAATAGTTTTTCATCCCCTCACAATTGTTTTTCATCCCCTCGCAATAGTTTTGCATCCCCTCGCAATAGTTTTGCAACCCCTCGCAATAGTTTTGCATCCCCTCGCAATAAGTTTTGCATTCCCTCGCAATAAGTTTTGCATCCCCTCGCAATAGTTTTGCATCCCCTCGCAATACATTTTTTCACCTAAATTAAATCAATGTGTTCAAACTTCTGTAATGCCCACATCTAGAATCTTAGTCCCGTCCGAATCAGTACATGATATCACAGACGTCGGGCGATAATAATTGTAACTCGAACGTCGTTTAGAAAACTAATCACGTCCGAATAGGGTAAATAATGTATTATGTAATGTTTGTTTTTGGGAAAGTAATACAGAAACATAGTCCTTATTCTTGGCCACTCTCAAGTCTCTATGATATTCTGGTCTCTAGAAATGGTTCAGGTCCCACCTTCAATTTAAATCTATGGTATTTTTTTGTTTTTGTTTTATTATCCACCAGGAAAAATATATATCTGACCACACATAAAGTCGCACCATTTGTGGTATCATTCATGTCAAACACTAAATGTTGCAAGATGACTTCTGTGCCAAAGTTCAGTACTTTAAGGGTAGGAGTTTGTTCAAATCAGTGACCCAAAGTATGATCAATAGTAACAGTGATGCTTGCCTTAGCATTGATGTGAATAAGTGAAATAAGCATGAATTTTGGAGCCGGCTTGACCTCTGACCTTTTCCATCTTGCGGTGCACCTCCCGTAAGCTGTGGTCCCACTCTTGCCTCTCTCTCTCGAATCGCTCCAGCAGTTCATTCTTCTCGCGGCTCCAGCGCTTCTCTCCGTGCTGCAGTTTCCAGCGCAGCTCCAGTGCCGTGCCATGACTGTCGGCCAGCAGGTGGCGCTGTTCCTCCCGTTCCTGCTGCAGAACATCTGCAGTGACTGCACCTTCAACTGCGCCTGCATCTGCAGACTCACCTCTCACCGCCTGCAGCTGCAAAGGCAACAGCAGAGACAAGGAAGAGCATTATATGCTTTTGTATATTTGGAATGGTATAATATCATACTATTTTTGTGCGCTATTGAAGGATTAGTTCACCCCTGTGTTGTTATACGAATGTCTTTTTCTTAACACAAAGGGAGAAATTGTGAAAAATGTGGTTCTCAGTGATGTCATACAATGTCAGTTTATGGTGACACCTCTTCAAGATTCAAAAGAACACAAAAGTATTATTCAGATGTCTTATAGATTATTCCATGAGACTCTTGATTGTTATGAAAGCAATTTGAAAGAAACAAGCCAAAATCAAATGCATTATTTAGTCAAAAAGTTAAATGACTGTTGATCTCCTGTGTGCGTTCATGATAGGGCATGAGAGCAAGTTCAAGCAGCCCCCTCACGGCATTGGGGCGTTCAAGCGAAAACCTGTATTGTTTATCTAAATACAGGTCCTCTACAGTGATAGCGACAACAGAACACAACACAACTGCAAACAAATCAGAGAACAGAACTTACTAAACATGTCTGAAGAGTTTGTAGCCAAAAAATTTATGCATTTCTATGCCCAGCCTTATTTTTTAAAAAAGTTTTTGGATGCCAGTTCACAGTGGAATTACCCACGCGATGACGGAAAAAGAAAACAAATGATCGAAACTATGTACCATCGCTACGTCAAGGCTGGTTAGAACAAAAACTCTGATTGCCATAGAAAATATACCTTTTATCGCGTGTCGATGAAAGGTATCTTTTCTATGGTAATCAGAGTTTTTGTCCTAACCAGCAGTGACAAGCAACGGTACAATCGATCAATTGTTTTCTATTTTCGTTATTGTGCAGGAAACTCCGTCCACTGTAAATGGGCACTGGTCCAAGAACTTTATAAAACAATTAGACTGGGCATAGAAATGCATCAATTCTTCAACTACAAACTCTTCAGACATGTTTAGTAAGTTCTGTGTAAATTCTATGCTTTTATATCAATCATGAGTCTCATGAATAATTAATTAGCCTTCTGAATTATACTTTTGTGTTCTTATGAAGCTTGAAGAGGCGGTCACCATAAACTGACATTGCATGACATCACTGAGCACAAAATGTCACAATTTCTCACTTTGTGTTCAGAAAAAGAAAGAAAGTTAAATAGGGTTATAAAAACACAGGGGTGAGTAAACAATGACTGAATGTTCATTTTTGGGTGAACTATCCCTTTAACTGTTATCCCTCTTGATTCATTATTTGATGCAAAAAGTAAAAAAGAAAAAAATACCATTAACGATGCACTGATGTATCGTTCAATAACAGCAATGATCTGTGCTGGACATTAGCCGGTTGTTTGAAAATAGTCGATGATCAGGGACAATTATCATGAATCATGGAAACATGCAGAGACGTTCAAGTTATTGTTAAAATGTATTTTGAATTTATGTAATATATATCACTGGTTTCAAACAAAGTAGCATTAAAATGCAGAACCACGAAACTATCGGTATTGTGCTGGCAGATGTTGATAAAAAAAATACAAAATCAGATATCGTATCAACACACCAATGTTGCACTGGTCCATCCCCTATAACCATATTTAATTCTGAGATGATAACCGAACACCACTTACTGAATTATACCAGCAATGTAATGAGGTCATGTGACTGAATGAACCACATGATGTTTATACAGGCATTTTAGTAAGCTCAATAGACAGCATTTGTGGCATAACGCTGATTACCACTCGACTCATCCCTACTTTTCTTTAAAAGACAAAGCAAAAATCGAGGTCACAGTGAAGCATTTACAATGCAAGTCAATGGGGACAATTTTTAAGCGTTTAAACGCAGAAATGTGAAGCTTATAATTTTATAAAATCACTTAAAGGGTAACTAAACCCTAAACCAACTTTTTTAGTTAATGATCTGTAAGCATGGGGCTTTATTAGTACTGGTCATTGATTCAAGTAATTTTTTGACATTTGTGTATAAAGTGTTTTAATTCTACAATATATGGTGTAAAAACGCCTGAGTGCTGCCCTCTTCAGGTTGAACGGTGGCTACTGCAGTTGAATTTTCCTATTGGCTGTTGCGTACTGTGACGTAGCGTGACAGCTGACGAAGCAGGTTCCAGCTCACCACGCCAGATTCATGTACATGTCGCCTTGCGACCGTGTGAGGAATAATAATAACATAGAGTCTGACAGCAGCTGTCAATTAATCCGTCACTACGAGTCTCAGGTGCTCCCCGCTCAGCCCCGCGACTCGGTTCGTTCCTCTATCCCGCCGGGGTCTGCCCACTTTTCCTGCATTTTCAAATATTTCTAGTGGGTGGAGTCAGACTCTGAGCAGGTGTTTAGTTACCCTTTAAATTCATTCTTTTGTTAAACTTGTGTAATATTTGATATGTAAAGTTGTTTAAATCGTCAGATTACAGGGTTTATGACGTTACGTTAAGTTGTAAAATCGGCTATAACGCTACACAGAAACGGTTAGTGAGTGATTTTATCATTAAAATCATGTTAACACACATAATGTTTATGTCTTGTGACTATTCCTTTGAAACAGTATTTTAATGTTTACGGATTGGCCTCATTCACTTCCATTGTAAGTGCCTCACTATAAACCAGATTTATTCATTTTTTTAAAGAAAAGAAGAGACAAGTCGAACTTCCAAACATAACCACACACACACACACACACACACACACACACACACACACACACACACACACACACACACACACACACGTCTCCAAACGCATATTTTGCCAAAGCAACGTTTGTCGAGGTACACTACACTCGTCTAGCCAGATATTCCCGAATCTATTCAAGGTCTGAATGAGCTCCTCTGACATACGCTTCCTTTAATAGATCATGACTGTGTTTGACTGACAAACCGCACCACTGTATAAATATAGCTGTCTATTTAAAGACGCTCCCTAACTCTCAGGCACCAACACAGTGCATAAGTCACCAAAGGCCAAAAGCAATGCATGACACTGCAAATGCAGGAGCTGAGAAATCACGTTACAGTATCATTTAGCAAACCTCATAATCAGGATCTCATGGGTTGAGACTAATTTGGCCTTGTAGTAAAGAATAATTTATATACTTACTGGGAGAACATGCTTCTATTAATTTGCCTAGAAATGATGACAAAATGCACTAATGTTTTTGTTCTGCTAAAGTGTTTATTTGGTGATATTTTTCCTGTTCGTGCACGACACTCTTGACCTAGGTGAACTTGGCTAGCCGAAGAGCGTCGATAACTGGTTAAAGCTAATTGTGACATTGGAAGGGAAGTTCTTTATTTCTTTCTTTATTTTTCTAACTAGTTTTAAACCGACCCTGCGCATCTTATATTGTATAAATTAACCTTAAAGGGATAGTGCACCCAAAAATTCTCTCATTTACTCTGCAGAACACAAACGAAGATTTTTTGAATATCTCAGCTCTGTTGGTCCATACAATGTCAGAACTTTGAAGCTTTTAAAAGCACATAAATGCAGCATAAAAGTAATCCATATGACTCCAGTGGTTAATCATTTACATTTACATTTATGCATTTGGCAGACACTTTTATCCAAAGCGACTTACAGTGCACTTATTACAGGGACAATCCCCGGAGCAACCTGGAGTTAAGTGCCTTGCTCAAGGACACAATGGTGGTGACTGTGGGGCTTGAACCAGTGACCTTCTGATTAACAGATATGTGCTTTAGACCACTACACCACCACCACTGCAAAGAATCTTTAAATAGTCTTTAGAAGTGATATGATATGCAAGTCCTGTTTTACAGTAAATTCTCCTCCCTGCCCGATATGCATGAATCATGAAAATAACGAAGAAGAAGAATGTGAAAGTGAAAGTGGAGATTTATAGTAAAAATAAAAAGGATCGCTATTTCACTTCATATCGCTTCTAAAGACATGGATTAAACCACTGGAGTTGTATGGATTACTTTTATGCTGCCTTTATGCTCATTCACTTGCATTGTAAGGACCTACAGAGCAGAGATATTGTTCTAAAAATCATCTTTATGTTCAGCAGAAGAAAGAAAGCCATACACATCTGGGATGGCATGAGTGTGGGTAAATGATGAGAGAATTATCATTTTTGGGTGAACTATCCCTTTAAGTAATTACTGACACTGATTAAAAGATCATAACTGAAACATCTGATTTTCAGTGCAATCTGCTTGTTTCAGCTAGCGGTCCACAGTTAAAACATCTTTATTTTCTTCATAAAACTGAATGTTTTAAAGTACTGAATTCAAATAATGCCACTATTACCAGATTTAGAGATGAATGAGCTTTAAATGAATCTGTTGCATAATTTCAATTAATTTAACTCATTAAATTCAGTCAATGTGTCATGAAAACGAGCCAAACAAATGATATGTCATTATAGTTGTGAGTGACGAAGAGTCAAGACCTGACGGGTCCATTTCAGAGTGAAAAGGGAAATTATCAGTGAATCATGACGGAAATTTCAGGTGTGCTCTAATGTCTTTCCCAAGTGATTCTGTTGCGATTTAAGGTTTGTTCTGCACCTTGGTAACGTGACTCCTCATTTCAACGCGTTGGATCTCCCATGCTGCTCTCTCATTGGCTAACGTCTGCTGCAGCTGCCAGCGTTGCTGCGCCTCCTCACGTAACTCCACCCTAAACTCCTCCAGCAGAGAGCGCAGGGCGTGCAACACTCGCCGACTATCCCTTGCCTGTAGACAGAGAGAGAGAGACTGACAACTGCATAGAAAGACGTTAAACTTCCAAAACCATGCACTCAGCTTCCTGCTGCCCATATATGGGCTGCCATGTGAACAAGTAATATGATTGACAGGTTGAAAGGTCCTCAAAGTCTTCTGATTGGCTAAACAAAGTATCTGATCAGGCAGCCCACCATCACTTTTGGTTTGCTATTTACATAGACTGTAACTGTAACGATGTGATGCACTTTTCTTATTCTGTCTAGATCCGATACGTTTTCAAAAATATAAAAAATGCAATGCACACAAAACAATGATTTAAATACACCTCTGCTGTGATGAACATGATGTGTTTTCAACTTCTGAGCTCAAAGTCATTCTACAACAGTAAAAAAAATACAAAAATAAATCAACAAATAAATAAATAAAATAAAAGTCTCCTTAAAAGCTGAATTTCTTAACATATATATATATATATATATATATATATATATATATATATATATATATATATAAAAATACAAAAATTGGCATAGTAGTTTGGAAACATCTTTAATTATTATTTCTTAAAAAAATAAACAAAGAAATAAATAAATAAAATAAATTGGCATAGTATTTTGGAAACATCTTTAATTATTATTTCTTAAAAAAAATAAATAAAATAAATTGGCATAGTATTTTGGAAACATCTTTAATTATTATTTCTTAAAAAAAAATAAAAAAATAAATAAATTGGCATAGTATTTTGGAAACATCTTTAATTATTATTTCTTAAAAAAAATAAATAAATAAATAAATAAAATTGGCATAGTATTTTGGAAACATCTTTAATTATTATTTCTTAAAAAAATAAACAAATAAATAAATAAATAAAATAAATTGGCATAGTATTTTGGAAACATCTTTAATTATTATTTCTTAAAAAATAAAATAAAATAAATTGGCATAGTATTTTGGAAACATCTTTAATTATTATTTCTTAAAAAAATAAAAAAAATAAATTGGCATAGTATTTTGGAAACATCTTTAATTATTATTTCTTAAAAAATAAATAAATAAATAAATAAAATAATTTGGCATAGTATTTTGGAAACATCTTTAATTATTATTTCTTAAAAAAAAAAAAAATAAATAAAACAAATTGGCATAGTATTTTGGAAACATCTTTAATTATTATTTCTTAAAAAATAAATAAATAAAAAAATTGGCATAGTAGTTTGGAAACATCTTTAATTATTATTTCTTAAAATAAATAAATAAATAAAATTGGCATCGTATTTTGGAAACATCTTTAATTATTATTTCTTAAAAAATAAATAAATAAATAAATAAATTGGCATAGTATTTTGGAAACATCTTTAATTATTATTTCTTAAAAAAAAAAAAAGACATTGCAACTATTTTGTTTTTAAGTATGATTAATATATAAAAGATTGCATGAGTTTTATTAATTAAAAGAAATAATAGAATTTTTATGAAAAACACATTTTACAAAAGTCAAATGAAGTAACCCTAAGAACATTTCTTGCCATTCGTAACTCAAAAATGTATGATATTTGGGAGAAATATTTAGATTTACCTTGAAAAATATGTTTGAGCACTTTTTTTTAATTAATAATGAACTCACGTGTATTCAAGGCCCAAGGAAAGTATCTTAATGCGGTTTTCTCAACGGTTACATCACTTGATATTTTGTAGTTAATTCAGTAATTTGTATTTGTTTGTAGAACATGATATAAATGCAGGGTTAAGTAATCAACATGGAAGCAATGATTGTCTATGACACACGCGTTATAAACAGACAACGTGTACACTGAGAAATCATAACCATTTAGAAAATGATCTAAAGGAAAAACACCACATTCATTCTTTTTTTGATTTGCAACACTAAACAAACTCCTTACAAACTCATGCACTTTGATTTAATAAATAATAGAGAGAATGTTTACTGCTTTATATCCAGGAAACTGAGTGCAGCTACTGAAACATTCAAACTGTTTTTAGCTTCGCTTCAGAAAATGCCCTCGGCACAGACAAGAGAGATTTCAAGGTGAACATTTCAAAGAGTAGCAAAAAAATGTCTTCGTTTTTTTCTAAGGTGGCTCAGACGGTTTGTCTCTGAACATGTAACAGCTTTAAATGGGTTATATAATGGAAAACTCTCATTTTAGATGTAAAAGGTTTAGCTACTGTAATCATATATTTTTATATTATTCTATTTACAGTATAACCGTTCCTCCACATGTTTGACTGGTCCGGTACACTACCTGTTTCTGATACTGAAATCTCTCTGGAGACAGCGGGAGTGCACCAGGGTCTGATACATCACTTCCTGTGATCTGGATACACACTCTCTGATCGTCTCTCTCTACTATCTCACTATCCCCCGGCTCGATCAGAAGACCCAGCTCTGGAAAGTTCTCCAACCGTTCATACTGAAGAAACAAGTGCAACATTGGAAAATATTGGCAGTTGAGGTTCAATCACAATCTAATAAAGCAAATGATCATTTTCCTATTTATTAAAAACATGTTTTAATAACTATCTTTAATAACTATCATATAAAGTGCATAATTAAGCCTTCAGTGTCTTTTTGTATTTATATAACGGTGGCATCAACAATATGGTAAGACACAAATGTTGAACACAATTACATTATTCATATTAGTATAAACAATAATAAACAATTCTTCAACCAAGTAATATAGCTCATTATCCAATGTGATTTACGGTTGCCAAGCAACATAGCAACTTGCTACAATAATTTCATACATGTCATCAGAGGTCATCCAATTCGATTTGGAACTGAAGATCTGTTGAAGATCTGTTTTATAATGATTTTGAGCTGCCATCACACTAACAAAATAAGAAACAAAAAGTACCACGGTATTACCATGTTTTTGGACATGTATCATGGCAATACCACGTTTTTAGACTTGTACCTTGTTATTACCATGTTTTTTGAACATGTATCTTGGTAATACCATGTTGTTGGACATGTACCTTGTTATTACCATATTTTTGGACATGTATCATGTTTTTGGACATGTATCATGCTAATACCATGTTTTTGGACTTGTACCATGGCAATACCACGTTTTTAGACTTGTACCTTGTTATTACCATGTTTTTTGAACATGTATCTTGGTAATACCATGTTGTTGGACATGTACCTTGTTATTACCATATTTTTGGACTTGTACCATGTTTTTGGACATGTATCATGCTAATACCATGTTTTTGGACTTGTACCATGTTTTTGGACATGTATCATGGTAATACCATGTTTTTGGACATGTATCATGGTATTACCATGTTTTTGGACTTGTACCATGTTTTTGGACATGTATCATGGTAATACCATGTTTTTGGACATGTATCATGGTAATACCATGTTTTTGGACTTGTACCATGTTTTTGGACATGTATCATGGTAATACCATGTTTTTGGACATGTATCATGGTATTACCATGTTTTTGGACATGTATCATGGTAATACCATGTTTTTTGGACTTGTACCATGTTTTTGGACATGTATCATGTTTTTGGACATGTATCATGGTATTACCATGTTTTTGGACATGTATCATGGTAATACCATGTTTTTTGGACTTGTACCATGTTTTTGGACATGTATCATGGTATTACCATGTTTTTAAAAAATGTACTATGGTAATACTGTGTTTTTGGACATGCACCATGTTTATTACCATGTTTTTGGACATGTATCATGGTAATACCATGTTTTTTGGACTTGTACCATGTTTTTGGACATGTATCATGGTATTACCATGTTTTTAAAAAATGTACTATGGTAATACTGTTTTTGACATGTATTACCATGTTTTGGACATGTATCATGGTATACCATGTTTTGGACTTGACCATGTTTTTGGACATGTATCATGGTAATACCATGTTTTTGGACTTGTAACCATGTTTTTGGACATGTATCATGGTAATACCATGTTTTTGGACTTGTACCATGTTTTTGGACATGTATCATGGTAATACCATGTTTTTTGGACTTGAACCATGTTTTTGGACATGTATCATGGTAATACCATGTTTTTTGGACTTGTACCATGTTTTTGGACATGTATCATGGTAATACCATGTTTTTGGACTTGAACCATGTTTTTGGACATGTATCATGGTATTACCATGTTTTTGGACATGTATCATGGTATTACCATGTTTTTAAAAAATGTACTATGGTAATACTGTGTTTTTGGACATGCACCATGTTTATTACCATGTTTTTGGACATGTATCATGGTAATACCATGTTTTTGGACTTGTACCATGTTTTTGGACATGTATCATGGTAATACCATGTTTTTTGGACTTGTACCATGTTTTTGGACATGTATCATGGTAATACCATGTTTTTTGGACTTGTACCATGTTTTTGGACATGTATCATGGTAATACCATGTTTTTTGGACTTGAACCATGTTTTTGGACATGTATCATGGTAATACCATGTTTTTTGGACTTGAACCATGTTTTTGGACATGTATCATGGTAATACCATGTTTTTGGACTTGTACCATGTTTTTGGACATGTATCATGGTAATACCATGTTTTTGGACTTGTACCATGTTTTTGGACATGTATCATGGTAATACCATGTTTTTTGGACTTGAACCATGTTTTTGGACATGTATCATGGTAATACCATGTTTTTTGGACTTGTACCATGTTTTTGGACATGTATCATGGTAATACCATGTTTTTTGGACTTGTACCATGTTTTTGGACATGTATCATGGTAATACCATGTTTTTGGACTTGAACCATGTTTTTGGACATGTATCATGGTATTACCATGTTTTTGGACATGTATCATGGTATTACCATGTTTTTAAAAAATGTACTATGGTAATACTGTGTTTTTGGACATGCACCATGTTTATTACCATGTTTTTGGACATGTATCATGGTAATACCATGTTTTTGGACTTGTACCATGTTTTTGGACATGTATCATGGTAATACCATGTTTTTGGACTTGTACCATGTTTTTGGACATGTATCATGGTAATACCATGTTTTTTGGACTTGAACCATGTTTTTGGACATGTATCATGGTAATACCATGTTTTTTGGACTTGTAACCATGTTTTTTGGACATGTATCATGGTAATACCATGTTTTTTGGACTTGAACCATGTTTTTGGACATGTATCATGGTAATACCATGTTTTTTGGACTTGAACCATGTTTTTGGACATGTATCATGGTATTACCATGTTTTTGGACATGTATCATGGTATTACCATGTTTTTGAACAAAATGTACTATGGTAATACTGTGTTTTTGGACATGCACCATGTTTATTACCATGTTTTTGGACATGTATCATGGTAATACCATGTTTTTGGACTTGTACCATGTTTTTGGACATGTATCATGGTAATACCATGTTTTTTGGACTTGTACCATGTTTTTGGACATGTATCATGGTAATACCATGTTTTTGGACTTGATACCATGTTTTTGGACATGTATCATGGTAATACCATGTTTTTTGGACTTGAACCATGTTTTTGGACATGTATCATGGTAATACCATGTTTTTTGGACTTGATACCATGTTTTTGGACATGTATCATGGTAATACCATGTTTTTGGACTTGAACCATGTTTTTGGACATGTATCATGGTAATACCATGTTTTTGGACTTGTACCATGTTTTTGGACATGTATCATGGTAATACCATGTTTTTGGACTTGAACCATGTTTTTGGACATGTATCATGGTATTACCATGTTTTTGGACATGTATCATGGTATTACCATGTTTTTAAAAAATGTACTATGGTAATACTGTGTTTTTGGACATGCACCATGTTTATTACCATGTTTTTGGACATGTATCATGGTAATACCATGTTTTTGGACTTGTACCATGTTTTTGGACATGTATCATGGTAATACCATGTTTTTTGGACTTGTACCATGTTTTTGGACATGTATCATGGTAATACCATGTTTTTGGACTTGAACCATGTTTTTGGACATGTATCATGGTAATACCATGTTTTTTGGACTTGAACCATGTTTTTGGACATGTATCATGGTAATACCATGTTTTTGGACTTGAACCATGTTTTTGGACATGTATCATGGTAATACCATGTTTTTTGGACTTGAACCATGTTTTTGGACATGTATCATGGTAATACCATGTTTTTGGACTTGTACCATGTTTTTGGACATGTATCATGGTATTACCATGTTTTTGGACATGTATCATGGTATTACCATGTTTTTAAAAAATGTACTATGGTAATACTGTGTTTTTGGACATGCACCATGTTTATTACCATGTTTTTGGACATGTATCATGGTAATATCATATTTTTGGACATGCACCATGGTAATACTGTGTTTTTGGACTTGTACCTTGTTATTACCATGTTTTTGGACATGTATCATGGTATTACTATGTTTTTGGACTTGTACCATGTTTTTGGACATGTATCATGGTAATACCATGTTTTTGGACATGTATCATGGTATTACCATGTTTTTGGACATGTATCATGGTATTACCATGTTTTTAAAAAATGTACTATGGTAATACTGTGTTTTTGGACATGCACCATGTTTATTACCATGTTTTTGGACATGTATCATGGTAATATCATATTTTTGGACATGCACCATGGTAATACCATGTTTTTGGACTTGTACCTTGTTTTTACCATGTTTTTGGACATGTATCATGGTAATACCATGTTTTTGGACTTGTACCTTGTTTTTACCATGTTTTTGGACATATATCATGGTAATACCATGTTTTTGGACTTGTACCTTGTTTTTACCATGTTTTTGGACATATATCATGGTAATACCATGTTTTTGGACTTGTACCTTGTTTTTACCATGTTTTTGGACATATATCATGGTAATACCATGTTTTTGGACTTGTACCTTGTTTTTACCATGTTTTTGGACATATATCATGGTAATACCATGTTTTTGGACTTGTACCTTGTTTTTACCATGTTTTTGGACATATATCATGGTAATACCATGTTTTTGGACATGTATCATGGTAATACCATGTTTTTGGACTTGTACCTTGTTTTTACCATGTTTTTGGACATATATCATGGTAATACCATGTTTTTGGCATGTATCATGGTATCATCACCATATTCTTGGACTTGTACCATGTTTTGTGTCATGTCCCACAGTACAACCATGTTTTTGAACACGCACCATGGTAATATCATGTTGTTGGACTCGTACCATAGTATTACCATGTTTTTAGACTTGTACCATGGTATTACCGTGTTTTGGGGCATATCCCACAATACAACTATGTTTTTGAACATGCACCATGTTTATTACCATGTTTTTGGACATGTATCATGGTATTACCATGTTTTTGGACTTGTACCATGTTTTTGGACATGTATCATGTTTTTGGACATGTATCATGGTATTACCATGTTTTTGGACATGTATCATGGTATTACCATGTTTTTGGACTTGTATCATGGTATTACCATGTTTTTGGACATGTATCATGGTATTACCATGTTTTGGGGCATATCCCACAATACAACTATGTTTTTTGGACTTTTGGATCATATTTTTTACATTATTTTTATAACTATTCCCATGTTTTGGACATGTATCATGGTAATATAATGATTTTTGGATATGTACTATGGTAATACTGTGGCATTATTTGAAGCATTTTAGAGTGCTTTTCTGCATTGGATTATGCAGTAATAAAGTAAAACTACTTTTTATAATGTACTGTAATGTTCTTGAAAATTGTTATTGAGCTTCACTGATTCATTCTGTTGTGCTTCAGAAAACAAACATTTGTTTACAATGAAACAACAGCTGTCCTAGATGTGACAGATGGACAGATGGACAACATGTGCTCACTCTAATTCACACTGTGCCAATTTAAAACTTTATGGTTCGTCAGCTAACTTCCGTTATGTAAGAGACAAAATTATTGACATTTTAAGTGTATAGGAATTGCAATGTCATTGTAAAAATAATGAGGTTTTCCAAACACTCCCATTGGCAGCCATTGGGTGGTCAAACAGATAGTCCCGCCCAAAACTCAAACCATTGGTTGAGCTGGATGTTGCTGTGTCAGGCTGGTTGTGGTTGCTTAAAGTAACAGGATGTTTGTTCACTTTTCATGAGAATCAAACTAATAATGGCTCACTAATAATAGTTGTCTCTACATATACAGTTTAGTAATAGTTCACCTCTCCATGTGCACCCTCCTCTCCAGCGTCTGTCCTGCGTCCGAGCCTCCAGTGCATAAGAATCCAGCGCAGCTTCATATAGACAATGACGATGTTGTGGTGGAATGACCTCACTTCCTGTTGCAGCAGAACTCGTTCCTGAGGCCATGTTGGCTCATGGGTTTGAAGCCCCTGCAGCTTGAGTCCTTGCCGAGCATCGGTGTGCCTCCTTTCCTCTTCCTGTAAACATTCAGAAAAGACAATATAAGACTTATAAGGGTTATGATTATTACAGGTAATAATACTCCAATACATATTGGAGCATGTATTGGGGTTAAGAAGACACAGGCTAAAGTGCAAACTTCTGTACATTGGACCCGACAGCAAAAACACTGTGCTTAAGTCAGCACTGACATCCTATGTTACCTGAGTGATGGCAGAAGTCAAGCTCTCTCTCTCCTCCTGTCCAGGTCTAAGCCTCCTCTCGTGGTCCAGACGTAGCTGTATCTCTCTGGTAGGGGTTGCCAACTCGGGCAGGGTAGTTGGGTCACAGAACTGGATCTCATCAGAACACAGAACAGCAGTCTCAACATCCCAACACTTTCAAGAGAGACACCAGGATTTTCATGCAAACATAAACAAGTCTGTACCATGCATCAAGATTTAAGGTGGTATTTCTGAATTGTCTCTTTCTAGATTCACATTGAAAATCTGAAACAAACAATTTTCAGTCATATTGTTTCATGGTTGTCAGGAAGTAAATCTTAGATTGGTATATAAATGTAGATAAATAAAGGAAATATTAGGGCATATAATGGAATGGTTTCCAAGTACACGTTTTGCTGCAGTTTCCCAGTGAAATGTCCAGCGGGGGGCGCCAAAAGCGAGTGAATGGTGTTGTAATTTGACAAGGGTTTATTATATGGAGGTTTAAATGAGTAAAACGTACCTTTCTAACATAAAACTTTAACCTAAACCTAATCAATAGTCTTCTAAAAGCAAATGAGAGGTGAACAAAACCGACGTCGTTACCCTAAACCAGGGCTGGAATGGTAATCTGGCATACCGTGCATTTTCCCAGTGGGCCGACGCACTTTTGGGCCGATCATGTGCGGAATGTCCATCGGGAAAACAGAGCGGGCTGGTGGTTCAGCTGCGAAACGTGCCGAATGGGCCGCAATTAGTAACATTAAGCTGCTGCGTTATGCAGAAAGGATCACAAAACGTGCTGCGATATGCAGAAAAGGATAGGGAACACCCCCCCTCCCTCCCCCACTCAACAATTGGGCCAGTTGCCATGTAAAATCCTGGGCCGATTTCTCTTCCCAGTCCAGTCCAGTCCAGTCCAGTCCAGTCTGGCCCTAAACCAAACCAATATTGATCTAAAATAAAATACAACATGAAAAGCACATATTCTGAAGCAATCACGTCATTTCGTGCCACTTCTATGACACTTTTGTCTCATGTGTCAGCTTGCGTACTTTTGCTGGGCTCGACCTGCTGTCTGCCAAGTCCAAAGTCCAACACTTTATCAGGTGAGCTACTGTGTTAAAATATATAGTTTTTCAAATGAAGCATTAGTGTAAAAGTGTTTCGATATCATAACAGCATTGTGTGAGTAATAGTGTGAAATATTTGTGTTTATAAAGTCATAATCAGTAGCTATGTATTAAACGCATAGTTGTTGTAGCGCCTCTAGTGTTAATTCCACCAGGAAACTGCAGAGAAACGTAAATGCAGCTCATAAAAGTCAGTTTGCAAAAATGTAGTTATAGTAACGTTCATTGTGTGAGACTTGTTTGCATCTTGTATGTGTGAGCAAAGATTCATTTGCACGAAAGCAATAAAAACGGTCACAGAGTGGTCATATGCTGTCCTCCAGTGCACCTGGGAAGCTCTGACGTCCGAGTCGGGCATTTGTTACTACGACATGTCACGCATTCAAGTAAGATACAAAATACGGAAAAGCCACACACACACACACACACACACACACACACACACACACACACACACACACACACACACACACACACACACACACACACAAAGAGAACTTAAACTAATTAAATATAGATATAGTATATATATATATATATAGCTTTAGTATCAGCTGAATGACATGACTGAGACAAATACAACAGTTACAATTCTTCTTGAGACTGCAAAATTCATAAAACATCACATTTTCAAAAGCCCCTGTGTGAGTGAAGGGTGAATGGTCAGAATTAATGAAAAACCAACGTGACTTTAAATAAACAGCAGTGACTGTGAGCGGAGTGAGACGACCAAAATAACTGTAGTGAAACAATGGAGCAAATTCAATTTACAGAATTGCTTTGGCTATATCCGTTTCATTCTAGTACCAACTAATGAATTACTTTTCATGTTCTTATTTTTTGTGTATCTGATTTAAAATAATTAATAAGTGACATTTTACTCTTTCAGCTCAGTTTTTTTTGGTTTTAAATATTATGAAACTTTTCATTTCAAGGTTTAGATTGTTAAAGACCCCATGACAATTGTGGCTTTTAGTCTATATGTGTTCACTTTGCAGCTATCTATATGCTATTATATAAATGCAAATATAAAAATGAAAAAATAAATAAAAATAAAATAAAAAAAATAATAATAAAATTGACCAAAAAATATTGATTACTCATCTTGCGCTACTCAGATTTTCATCCAATGAATGATCTCTAAAATGTGAATTTTGATAGTAGCAAATTATGGTTCAATTATGACAAAAAACAACAACAAAAAATGTGTTTATTATTTTTTTATTTTAAGTATGCCTTGCTCAAACTTCTTGTTCCAATAGGAAATGCATCAACACAGGAAAACTGTTTGATCAAACCGTTTCATGGGGTCTTTATAACTGAGGTATATAAAGTCTGAGGAATATAAAGTGCTTTATTTGTGAACACAGACCCTTGGTGCAAAACCAATGCCTGAACATTTCATCCTATTTGCCTCTTATTTATGTGATCTGTAAAACAACTATAATTTTCAATGTTTACCATATTAGCAACTAAAGCTGCATTCCAATTTGCATACTTCGATTAGAGACTTAAAATGGACTTTGCTGGTAATAGGAAACTGAAAAAGTTTTTTTTATTCATTTGAATCTAGTTTTAAATGTAACTTTTATTTTACAAATAATATATAAATGTATAGTGGCTAGAAAAAGTATGTTCACCCTTTGGAATAAGCTGTTTTTCTGCATTACTTTTTCATATATTAATTTGACAAATACAATGTTCTTAAGCTAACAGCACACAAACAATTATAATCTTTCATGTCTTTATTGAGCACATTCAATTTAACATTCACAGTGCTGTGGAAAAAGTAAATGAACCCTTGGATTTAATAACTGGTCGATTCTGCTTTGGCAGGACCAACCTCAACCAAGTGTTTCCGGTGGTTGTGGTAAATGGTCTGCAATTATATAGCGCTTTTTTTTTTTAACCTTAGAGGTTACCAAAGGTGTGTTACCACCACTGTGTCCCAATCACCCATCCACACACACACACACACGCATACACCAATGGTGGCAGAGCTGCCATGCAAGGCGCTAGCCTGACATTGGGAGCAACTTGAGGTTCAGTGTCTTGCCCAAGGACACTTCGGCATGTGGAGTCGTGTGGACTGGGATTCGAACCACCAACCCTCTCTACCACCTGAGCCACAAAGCTATTCTGTAGTGGATTTACTTTGATGTTCATGGTAATTGTCCTGCTTCATCACTCAACTTCCACTGAGCTTCAGCTGGCACACTGCCACCCAGACATTATCTTGTAGGATATCTTGGGAATTCACTTTACCCTCGAGAATGGCAAGCGTTCCAGGCCCCGATGCAGGCTCAAGTCATGATGCTCCCTCCACTGTACTTCACCGCTGGGATGATGTTTTCATGTTGGTATACGGTGCCCTTTTTACACCATAAGTAGTGCTGCTTGTTCTTACCAAACTATCAGACCCCTTCATTTATTCAAATTTTGTATGTTGCAGCCTTTTTTTTACATCAATCTACACTCCATACCACATAATGACATAGCAATAACCAAATGTTTGATAACTCTGCAAATGTATTTAAAACAAAAAGATGATACATCACATTGACATAAGTATTCAGACCCTTTGCTATGACATTTGGAAAGGCACACACCTATCTATATGCTCAAAATTGGGCATACTTTTATCCTGACTTTTATATAATGAAGCGATATGTGGCATAACGCTGATTACCACTCGACTCATCCCTACTTTTCTTTAAAAGACAAAGCAAAAATCGAGGTCACAGTGAAGCATTTACAATGCAAGTCAATGGGGACAATTTTTTAAGCGTTTAAACGCAGAAATGTGAAGCTTATAATTTTATAAAATCACTTAAAGGGTAACTAAACCCTAAACCAACTTTTTTTAGTTAATGATCTGTAAGCATGGGGCTTTATTAGTACTGGTCATTGATTCAAGTAATTTTTTTGACATTTGTGTATAAAGTGTTTTAATTCTACAATATATGGTGTAAAAACGTCTGAGTGCTGCCCTCTTCAGGTTGAACGGTGGCTACTGCAGTTGAATTTTCCTATTGGCTGTTGCGGTACTTCGTGACGTAAGCAGGTTCCAGCTCACCACGCCAGATTCATGTACATGTCGTCTTGCGACCGTGTGAGGAATAATAACAACATAGAGTCTGACAGCAGCTGTCAATTAATCCGTCACTACGAGTCTCAGGTGCCCCCCCGCTCAGCCCCGCACTCGGTTGGTTCCCTCTATCCCCGCCGGGGTCTGCCCACTTTTCCAGCATTTTCAAATATTTCTAGTGGGTGGAGTCAGACTCTGAGCAGGTGTTTAGTTACCCTTTATTATCAACATTCTCTACATAAACAGGCAAGCATATACATATGAAACATGACAAACTTTCTCTTCATGGTTACTTCACTACACATAACAATTTGATACAATATTCTTAGCATATTAAAATTAGGTTATGTGCGTTCAGAAGTGTAGAATGATGACACAATAGAGTCTTTTTATAGTGTTATAGTTCATAATATATGTGTATTGTAAAAACCCAAGAAAAGTTTGTTTTGTGATGGTGTGAAAGTTCCTGAATTAAGATGTGATGTCCTGATATGTGCATATAGTTGAAAAGTTAATTTGTACATTTGAAGTTATGAGCAGAGCATTAGTTTTGTGTCCTGTTAAAAAGAGTTCAACGGTCTGTTAAATCTCATTGTCTTGAACGATGAGGATTGTCATTCAGTATATTCTTTTAAGTGTTTGTGTTGTTCTGATTGAATGAACGGAACAAAGGAGCTTGTGTAGCAAATTGTTTATATCGAAGGACAAAAGGAGTGTCTTAGAATGTCATGGCAACCCAGGGGTTTCTTCAGAAGATGGTCACTTTGTTGGTGGTGTTTTGTGTTTCTTTAACAGATCTACATTTGTATTCAAGGCAGTTAACATTAGCCAGATGTGGGTTTTAGCTCATTTATGGCTTTGAGGAATTTCCGGTGTGGACTGCAGGGCCTCTGTATTATTCTCCTAATCATTTTTCTGCCTTCAGTCACTACAGAAGAAAACCAGGCACCGCTCATCACTCATGTTTTTGGTCGTTAGCTGCATAAAGACACCTGTCCACCCCATACAATCAGTAAGAATCCAACTACTAACATGGCCAAGACCAAAGAGCTGTCCAAAGACACTAGAGACAAAATTGTACACCTCCACAAGGCTGGAAAGGGCTACGGGGAAATTGCCAAGCAGCTTGGTGAAAAAAGGTCCACTGTTGGAGCAATCATTAGAAAATGGAAGAAGCTAAACATGACTGTCAATCTCCCTCGGACTGGGGCTCCATGCAAGATCTCACCTCGTGGGGTCTCAATGATCCTAAGAAAGGTGAGAAATCAGCCCAGAACTACACGGGAGGAGCTGGTCAATGACCTGAAAAGAGCTGGGACCACCGTTTCCAAGGTTACTGTTGGTAATACACTAAGACGTCATGGTTTGAAATCATGCATGGCACGGAAGTTTCCCCTGCTTAAACCAGCACATGTCAAGGGCCGTCTTAAGTTTGCCAATGACCATTTGGATGATCCAGAGGAGTCATGGGAGAAAGTCATGTGGTCAGATGAGACCAAAATAGAACTTTTTGGTCATAATTCCACTAACCGTGTTTGGAGGAAGAAGAATGATGAGTACCATCCCAAGAACACCATCCCTACTGTGAAGCATGGGGGTGGTAGCATCATGCTTTGGGGGTGTTTTTCTGCACATGGGACAGGGCGACTGCAGGATTTTGGGGAACAACCTCCTTCCCTCAGTTAGAGCTTTGAAGATGGGTCGAGGCTGGGTCTTCCAACATGACAATGACCCGAAGCACACAGCCAGGATAACCAAGGAGTGGCTCTGTAAGAAGCATATCAAGGTTCTGGCGTGGCCTAGCCAGTCTCCAGACCTAAACCCAATAGAGAATCTTTGGAGGGAGCTCAAACTCCGTGTTTCTCAGCGACAGCCCAGAAACCTGACTGATCTAAAGAAGATCTGTGTGGAGGAGTGGGCCAAAATCCCTCCTGCAGTGTGTGCAAACCTGGTGAAAAACTACAGGAAACGTTTGACCTCTGTAATTGCAAACAAAGGCTACTGTACCAAATATTAACATTGATTTTCTCAGGTGTTCAAATACTTATTTGCAGCTGTATCATACAAATAAATAGTTAAAAAATCATACATTGTGATTTCTGGATTTTTTTTTTAGATTATGTCTCTCACAGTGGACATGAACCTACGATGACAATTTCAGACTCCTCCATGATTTCTAAGTGGGAGAACTTGCAAAATAGCAGGGTGTTCAAATACTTATTTTCCTCACTGTATATATATATATATATATATATATATATATATATATATATATATATACATATATAAATAAATAAATGCAATTTAACCATTATAAACACCCCTTTTATTATAAAAGGGGTTGTGGATAAATATTAGCCCAAAAAGCAAGCACTGAAGCACACTTCAAAAATCCAGCAGAAATAATAAACCATCCAGAATACCATCCTATGATTGGGAATGCACTAATATAATCCTGCCTGCATTATAATATTAATAGTATGCAAATTGGGATGCAGCCTTAGTATGTTAAGGGGCTACAGGAATTTGAAAGAAGAACAGTAAAGAGACACTTTTGTCTTAAAGTCGGGAGGGAGATGGACGAGGCACTGACCTCGGGTCTGTAACTGTGGGGCCTGGTGTATCTACTGAGTCCAGGGGCCACCCTGGGTGTGGCGGACCCCTTGGCGCTGCCCTGCCCCTGCGCCTCCGGGCCACTCTGCCGGTCTAGACACCAATCGTGCTCCTCCCTTCGCCCATACTGTGAGTGAGGGAGGGGGGAAGGGTGGTTGGGGAGGTGGAGGAGAGGAGACAGAGGGAGGTGATGGGGTTCGGTGAACGACAAAGACAATCGACAAACACGAGAAGAGAAAGAGTGGAAAAAAAAACAGAATGTGGGTTTAAGCGAAACTCAAAGTGTGAAATGCAGAAAGGGTGAGGGGGTAATTTGACACATACTGTACTTCACAAAATGATTATAAATAATTCACTCTCAAATATGAAAATTCTGGTCATTATTTGCCCATCATAACATTAAATTTTTCCATAGAACACAGAAGAATAATTTTTTGAAGAATCATCACAACGCTACTTTCCATACACAGACAGTTCATAGTGACTGTCAAGCTCCAAAAAGGACAAAAAGCACCATTATAGTGTTTTATAAATCTTCGAAAATTCATCTTTTGAGTTCCAAAGAAAACTGAATGTTACAGGTATTTCAACAACATTATATTAGTGAGTAAATATTGCCAGAATTTTCATTTTTGGGTGAACAATTCCTTTAAAAAAAAAAAAAAAGGAAAAGAGCCAGCGGGTCACAAGACAAAGAAAAGCGCAAAAAGGAAGACCAACTTAAAGATGATGGCGTAGGAGAGAGACGAGAAGAGGACGAGAATGAGGAGGAACAGAATCATGGGTTGAAACATCTGAAGGGAACCAATGAGGGAGAGAGAGAGAGAGAGAGAAAGAGAGAGAGAGAAAGTGGGAGGGGCCAAGGGAAGAAAAGAATGCAAAACACTGGTTATGAAGCGCATGCGATGAGGATAAAACATGAGTCTTACAACCAATAACCCAAAATGTGCAACCAATAAGCCAAAACGGTTTTGTGCCAAATCCAATCCCCCGCCAAAATCCTAAAAATACAACGATTCCATTGGCTGAAAGACGTTGTACAGGGGGATTTTATTATATTATAACTGTAAAAAATAGTTTGTTAATCTAAATAGTCTTGAACATGAAAATATTAAAATTAACGGTCAATTAAAATACCTCATATATCACATGATACGATCGATACTACAAAGGGTAGCTCATCTGGTAGCTAGCAATGGTGCTAGCAATGCAGAGACCATGGGTTAGATTACTAAGGCACACGCATACAAACACAATGTATTAAATGCACTGTAAGTGTCTACCCAATGAATAAAATGAAAACATGTAAGCTTAGCATGCTAACTGATTAGCCTGCTAAGCTTAGAGTACATAATCATAGCAAACAACTAGATATCCACTATATTGTTCTCTTAAATTAATTTGAATCGTATAATGATGTTAACTTTTTAATTAGCATTTATAATCGTTATTGTAGACATCACAGCATCTATCAATATATATAAAATGTATCATATATCACAATGTTATTAGAATTGACATTATTTTTATGGAATGGAATGAATGATCAGATCAGCTACAAAGGGATAGGACTTTGAAGTGGGGGTTGGATTTGGTTTGACTGTGCCATGCTACTTTAGCGTAGCTCAGCCATGCAATATAAGCAGCCTAGCAGTCATCTGTAGCTCTTAAAACAATATGAGTGTTCTGTTATCTTCATTGAACGGTTAATAGATGTGAGATGAACAGGCCGTGACTTCATGCTCAATGTAAAGTGTTGTTGTGATAGTGGTCGGATGCCAAAAGCAAAAGCAAAGAACCGCCCATCTTATCCAATGGATTCCACCAATGAACATGAGCCAAATGAGCTCATCACCCAATCATAAGGCAGTAGGGGCCATGCTTCAGCAAATGTTCTGCACAGACTCTTGGCGAAATATGCAAAATCTTTTTAGCAACAAATTCCCTCAGAAGATTTTCTGAATATTAGACTATTCAATTTAAAAGTAAAATATCAAATAATGTTGTTCAGATTTTCAGATTTGAGATGCTAATGTGTGTAATTTTGGCACAACTTGCAGCAAATAGAATTGCCAAAATAATGACTGTCAATGTTTGGAATACTAGCTTATAAGTGATGTATGTCTCGAGACCGGTCTTGGTCTCGGGTCATGGCCTTGACGGTCTTTGGTCTTGGTCTTGTCTTGGTCTCGGACCTCTCGGTCTTGTCTAGGTCTCGCTGTCTCAGACCGACATAGTGGTTGGGGGATTTAGCAATACAATACTACAATATCCACGACGACACAACGTTCGATAATGCAAAAGTATTATTATTTCGCGCCCTTCAGATGCAACCAAATCACATGTATTTTTTTGTGACACAGCCGTTGGCGCTCATCCATCCATATAACATTATGCCCCAGTGAGTGAGTGTAGCGTAGAGCGTAAAGAGCACAGTCAGTCAGTAGCATGTCAGCAAATTCCTTGGTCATAAAATTTGCTTTCGTAGAACACAATGAGTTCTTCTGCACATCGTCAAATAAAAAGAAGCATTCGGCGAAATGTAGATTCTGCAAAGTCTGCTTGACAGAGACAGCCGAGACCACCTCAACGTTCACCAGACACCTGGAGCGTAAACACAGGGAAAGGTAAAGCTATCTACCCATTTTCAAACACTTTGAGGTAAAACCTTTCCAACCTCCCATGACCAAACAGATCATGTATCTGCTGAATTATTGTTGTTTATCATGTGTTCTTCTCACACGTGCGGTATAAGTTATTTAGGGACATATTTTTTGCAAGCCTCTCTAAGGACGTAACTAACGTTACATGCTAAGTACTGTTTTTTTTCCCTCCGGTCTCGACTTGGTCTCGGTCTTGGCCTCGACTTGGTCTGTCTTGGTCTTGTCTTGGTCTCGATACCCTCTGGTCTTGGTTTAGGCGGTCTTGACTACAAGTCTACTAGCTTACTACTTTATGAATACCACACAGTTTACATTGAATACTGTCTATTTAAATATTAAAAAATAGTAAGTGAAACAGAAGGCATCACATTGCATTTTCAATTCAGTTATTGGATGCAGTTCAAAACCCAATTTTGTCATTCCAGACAATAAAATGTCTTTCCAATCAAATAATGAGCCAAGAAAGGGTTGTTAAAAAACACGCCATTGGCTTAGTTAACATACCGAAAATATAATTGCAATTCCATTTGGTGCCACTAGCAGAAATTACGCACATTACCTTTAAATAATTGTAAACTTCTAGGTTATTTGTTGGAAAGTTGACTCATGTTATCGTAAAGCAGTTTTAAAGCACAAAGCAGGAAGCAAGCTACAAGCAGTTCTATGGGAGGCAGCTTTCCAAAATTGTTTAGCATAAATCACACATATAAACACATACAAATCATTAGTTTAAAGAAAAGACACTGGCAATTCAGCTGCATTCTTAGGAACATCAACCACATAATATATCAACATTTACAGTACATTCAATGTATACATAGTACGATCAGTTAATCTTGATCACTATGGCAGGCCAAATGTCTTTCGAAACAAAAATGCACAGTAAGTGCTATATATATTTCCATATCTTATACTGGCTGCATTATCCACATGTTGCATTAGTATTAACTGTGTAAATAAAAATCTTTAAGCTCTGCTTGGGGGCACCTCAAAATGACGACAAACACATTTTACTGCCATTTCAAATAATGCATACTGTTAGTAGGTCATGCCACATCTATCAAAACGGGACACTTATTCTCATAACCCTGTCAAGCAATGGTGGAAATACCATTATTTATTTGCCCCTAAGGCTCCAGCAGCAGTTCAGCAAGCAGTCAAAGGTGAGTGAGGAGTAAGATATGAGGGTTGTGGGTATTGGAATGGGGCAGACACGGGTGCATGTGTTTATGAGCAGCACTGAGGGTGTTTATCATCAATGGGAAGCTAAAGGTAAGGGCATCTTGGCTGAGCTGGGTGGTGCTTGGGGCAGGTGTGTGTTTTCAAGGCATTGAAAATGTTAATTTACTTCATGTACATGTAGTGAAAAGATCTTACAAAGTATTTGGTGACCCTAGAAACCAAAATCAGGACTAAAACGCTTTTAAAAAGCAAGAAGTAGAGAAATAAGCAATGTTCAGAATGGAATACTAGAGTACTGCGTACTGTTTTAAAACATGTTATGTGAAGAAAGCAGTATGTTACCATAAATGTTTCATTGACCATTGTAGTTATTGTACATTTTTAATGCAATTTTGTGTACAAATATTTTAAGTCTTGCCTGTCTAATCCAATAATGACACAAGGAAATACAAAAAGTTGCAGTTGAAATCCCTTGTGGTTCATTTTGGCTCTGATTGAAAGGCCAAAAATATACTTAACGTAAGTATGCTTACACAGATAAGATCTCTTTGCCAATGCATCACCAAAGATCAGTCCAGCTGAACATGCTTAACGTGCGTGCGTTCCTGTAGCGGTAAAAAACCTCAGTACTCAAGGGGGTAATAGAGATACCTACAAAAGATGTGTTATTATTCTGGTAAGTTGCTATAGACATATTGACTTTAACTTCCATGCTCAGAAATATTCTCTTCAAACTTTTGTTCCACCATGCAAAGAAGTAGACAGCCCACAATAATGTCTGATATAGCACCCCTTGTGGCAACATTGCGAATGCAATGCATACTTGGGTTATTTTGCAAATGCAACAACATGAAGCTAGAAGCATCTGCATTCACATACTTGCATATAATATGTTTCGGCACAGAAAACTCCCATTATTATTTTACATAGATATGGATGCAAATCAAAGATAACTGAGAAAACTACCTATTTCCCAGGCAAATGTTACAAGTCAAATTCTATGCCTACAGCTAAACATCTCCTGTAAGTATCTCAATTTTCTTATCCTCCCCAAATAATGGCTCCAACTGAGTGCCTGTCCAACATTTCAAACAGACGGTGGTCATAGTTTGCTAAAATGCTGAAATCGCACTGTAGCAAGAGGTGATTGTCTTATCTACAAAGGTTTACCTCTAATTACTACACTCCAGTGCCACATCCAGAACAAAGCTTGACTTACAAACTTTTCTCTTAACTTGATATGGTATGAAGAGTCATGCCAGCCAGTGTTATTTTAACAGCTTATTTTTGTGGCACATTCAGGACTCTTAGGTTTTCAAGACTAATGAGTATGTACGTGAAGGTGTGCAGAATAACTATAAGGGCATATTCATTCTGAAAAGGGTTTTTAAATACGAAGCAGAAAGGCAAAAGGAAGTTGGCATGTCACATGATCGCATATGACGGAAAACACTGACGAGAAACTGAAAACAAAGATTTAAGATTGAGTTACATGCAACCTACCTGATAGTCCGTCACCAGATCTCTTCCAAGTGTTCCGATGGGCGAATCCCTTGATATGGATGTAACTGTGGACAGAAAGCTGCTGGATTCGGTGAGGTTAGGCATGGGGGAGAGGTCATCTGCACGGTCCCGTAAGCCCTCCCCAAGGTGGTCCACTTTATTCATGAAATGCTGGAGTTCCGTCCTGAAAGCCCTCATGCGGGAGTTGATGGAATCCAGCACCTGAGATTCGGGTTTAGATTCAGCGCAGTCCCCGTCACCCCTGAACTCTGAACCCTCTGCAAGAAGGTCCCCTCCCAAGACAACCAGACGACCTTCCCGGATCAGACTGTCCGTATCAGTGATGAGCCTTTCGACAGTTTTTCCAAGGCGCTCTGCTTCACGCCTGACATGGTTAAGTGCCTCCCGGTTTTCTCGTCTACGCTGGTCCAACTCGGCTGCTCTCAGGTTACCAACCTCCGAAGGTTTCTCGCCACTGGCAAATCCAGATGTAGCCGTCTTCTCAAACAAGTCATCAGAGTCGCTTTCACCACCAACAGGTCCTTCCCGTTTGGGATGGAGCAATAGAAGCCTCGCTGTCTCCTCTTCGTCTGGTTCCCTTCTCCCGGTGTCACTGTCTACATCGCTATCACGTGGACTATTGGACCGCATGCCCAGGTGTGCCGCTAAGTCGCAACGCTGCATATTTGAAATTAGCACCCGGTTCTCATACTGCAACTTCATCACTTTCCCACTCAACTCATTAACCTGGAGTCTTGCAGCTTTCAGCTCCTCCTGTAGGGCGCCCCCTCCTCCTGAGACGCCATTACCTCCTCCACTACCATTCCCAGGTTTCAGTGACCCAACACTTCCACCCTCAGCCCCTTCTGACTCCCTGTCGCCCTGGCTGCTGGGCCCAAATTTGAAGCGGTTGAGCTCAGTCGTCAACAGCTTGTTGTGGTCCTCAATCTCAGAGATGGAGCGCCGCAAAAGCTCTGCCTCCTCTTCCACAAATTGCAAGTGGCGCCGTAGTTCACTCACAGATTCCAGCACATCGCCACCGAATGGTGAGGTAGGGACACTGGAAAAGGGTTCACGGCCAAAACAGTCCCTCTCGTATTGGCATCGTAGGTCCTCGTTTTCTGCCCTGAGACCACGGTTTTCCACCTCCAGCTCTACAATCTTCCGCCCCAGGATGTTTGCCTCCTCCTCCACCAGTTTTAGCCGTAAACGTAACTCGGCCTCCCGGGTGGTGTGTGGGCCTCCACCCGTCACCTCGGCCAGGGGCAAAGGGCTGTCCACGTCCCCATATACTGATTTATACTTCTGCACCTCTTGTTCCAGTTCATCTTTCTCGCGGCCTAGTTTTGCCATTTTTTTCCGCATTAGGGACGATTCCTCCTTGGCAAACTGTAGCTGACACCGCAGGTCTGCACTGTCCTCCTTAAAAAGAAAGAAAAAAAGGAAGGTTTATGTACAGTATATAACAACTAGCTAGAAAGATGATCTGTAATTCAATTTCAGTTAAATTGTATATTTCACATACATTTTGATCAAAGCAGCTCTACAAAGAATGGCGCCTTGCAAACCCCCCAGCAAGCAAGTCAAAAGTGACAGAGGCAAGGAAAAACTTGCTAAAATGGTAAAAATGTCCATTAACAGATTGCGTTTATGGTGTGGTCTTTCATTGGCATTTGGACAACATTTTCACATAACATCTTGACGCGACAAGTTTAAATAAGTGTGAAAGTGATTTTGAGAGCACATGAACCACTTTTATGGTTTTTGTTCTCTCTGGAGCTTGAAAGCTACTGGTCACTAGCTATTGGTGCATTTAAGTCCTCCTTGGAAGTTTGTAATTCTGAGTTCGGAAATTGTGATGAGATGTGCGTTCAAGTCATTTTAGTCGTAAAGTATGGTTTTGCAATTTCATATTTCTTTCTCTCTTTTTTACTTATTAGCAAAGGGAGGAAGCTTTTTAGCACCAATGCAACAAAATAAAGAGCAAATCCACACATTTGGGATGTAAATGATGCTTTATCTATCCATTTTATCATTCTAGTGTGGCCATATATAATGATGGGATATGTAGTTTTGTTGCAAACTCTTGCCGCGGCAAAACCAGCAAAATCAGTCTTATTATCTGGCAAGTTTTATCATCAGTCTTCATTAACACTACAAAAAATGCATGCTAACTAAACTGAACAGTCAAAATCGAAAGGGCCCTAACCCGTAAAATCAGGGATCTCCACTCACTCCACTCATAATTACGACTTTGTGGTGGCCGTTCGTGGGCACTTAACTTGTAAACACAATCAGTCCGACATGACTTGAAAGCACCATGTTTCCATCCAAGTTGCAAATTTAATTTCCGAGGAAAAATCTGAATTTAAAAGAAAACAATTGGCGGATAAAGCAGCGTTTCCACCTCATGTGTTTAAGAGAACAAACTCGTGACTTCTGAGGAAATTAGTGCAAAATGAAAATGAAAATGAAGTTGAAGCCACTGTGGCTCTTTTATTAAGTGTGATAATCTACGTCTGGTTTAGAGCGTGAAGAAGAAAAACAGCGAAAGCATGTCAGGCAGTTCTGGGAGGTAAGAGTAGCCGATCATTTCGATGACAGGCTTTGGCATTTCAGAATAACCAGAGCTTAGCTCTGAGATGCTATGTGATGATATAGATGACTTTCTCATACATAATACATAATAACTGAACTAGTACAAAGGGTCTTCTCTAGATTACACATTCTGGTGCAAAGAACAAGGAGCAGATTTTGTCAGCCTGTGCATTGATCTGTGCTTGTTTGTACTCACCTGAGAAAAAGACTTCTTATCTTTGAAGGCTTCTCTGCCGCCTCGTCTCCGCAGAGCAGTCTGACAGACAAAAGAGGGCAAATTTAAGAGGTGTCCAATCAGTTAACAAAATGTTTCAATGATCTGAAAAACATCTTTATTTCAGTAGCCTCACTGTGGCACAAAAGTATAATGGTGAATGAAACAATTCAAAGCATCCCACTCGATTACATCATCAATTATCCAGAGGATATTAAGCGTTGTGTAAACAATGTGACTTTGTAACACCATAAAAAGTTGATTTCTTGTTTTGTCATTCCAACACAGCGACACTGGCTCAACCAATGGCATAACTTGGGGTGAGAGTTATCCCTTACTTGAGTCAAGTGTAAAAGAGGTTAAACTGTGTCCTGCTTTCTGCTGGTCTATCTTGAGTCATAAACTGAACTTAAATAGCTGCTGCTGATGCCGGTGTTAGCTTGAATCATTTATAGTCAGACAGATGGAAAGGGTGAGAGGGGCGTCTTCATATGAGAGGGAGCTTGAAAACTTGTAATAATTTCCTGTCCTGAGAATTGAACTGAACCGTTACACATAAGCACAGTGAGAAAGTAAAAGAGCCTAGATACAACACCAAAACATAACATGATGACATGATGACATGATGACATGATGACATGATGACATGATGTAATTTGAACGTGGGTTTGGTTGAGTTTGCAATATGGTTACAATTTACATTCAGACCTCATCCAATGAAGTCATCAGCACTAGTTGCCACGTAAACATCAATCAAACAATCAAAATCAATGGCAAATAAGCATTACCATTTCAATTGCTCAGAAGTAGGGGTAGGGATTTGAACAAACCCCCCCAAATCATGTCAAAACACAAACAAAAAGCCGTCTAACAGAGCAACACAGTCACAGGCAGGAGGGAACATATGGAAGGAGATAACACACAACCAAAGCTGACACAAACGGATCAAGTTACACAAACACATTAATGAATTAGTCTACAAAACACTCTCACACTAATTCTCTCCCTCTCTCAATTCGGTTTACTTTCTCTCCCAAGCACGCAATACCAGAGCCTGCGATCAGAGTCAGAGATTTCAGGTTGACCTCAAACATTTCTCATCAAATTCTTCCAAGATTCAATTATTTGAACTATGCTATCCACATTCATTTTATAGCTCTATGAAAAAAATCTTACTGTAAAGAGACCCCAAAAGTATTTGGACACTTAAGCCAGTTAGCAAAATATCAAACCGAGGGGCTTTTTTTTCTTAAAGGAATATAGCACAAACACACTTTTCTAGCAAAAACATTCATAAACAAATAAGTTTCTAGGGTTTTACATTATAAAACAATGGATGTACTGTTCAGAATGAATACATTTTGACACTTTGTGATTTTCAAACATTGGTGGATACATATATATATATATAGTTAATATATTGAACTTTACTTGTGGTTTATTGAAGCCCATTTCTGCCACATACAAATATTAATCGTGCTTTGGCAATTCAAAATTACGAGATACTAAGTCACAATTATGAGATACTAATAATGTACTAAGTAATAGTTATGAGACAGTCAACATTTTTAGCTAAAAAAGTAATAATTATGAGATGTAGTAACAATTATGAGATACTAAGTCATAATTGTGAGCTTTTAAGTCATAATTATCAGATTAATCAATTAAGAGATACTAAATTAAAATTACGAGATTAAAAAATTTAGATAAATCAAAATTATGAGATACAAAAGTCATATTTATGAGATAAAAATGTATAATTATGAGATAGTCATAATTATAAAATCAAAAAGACATACTTATGAGATAAAAAGACAATTATGAGATAATCATATTTATGTGATAAAAATTCCTAATTATGAGATCAAAAAGACATAATTATGAGATTATCATAATTGTGATAAAAATTCATAATTATGAGATAATCATAATTATGTCATCAAAAAAGTAATTATGAGATAATCATAATTATGTGATAAAAAGTCATAATTATGAGATAAAAAGACATAATTATGAGATCAAAAATAAATAATTATGAGATTATCATAATTGTGATAAAAGTCATAATTATGAGATAATCATAATTATGTCATCAAAAAAGTAATTATGAGATAATCATAATTATGTCATCAAAAAAAGTAATTATGAGATAATCATAATTATGTGATAAAAAATTCCTAATTATGAGATAGTCATAATTATGAAATCAAAAATAAATAATTATGAGATTATCATAATTATGTCATCAAAAAAAGTAATTATGAGATAATCATAATTATGTGATAAAAAAATTCCTAATTATGAGATCAAAAAGACATAATTATGAGATCATCATAATTATGTGATAAAGTAGTAATTATGAGATAATCATAATTATGCGATTAAAAAATACCTAATTGTGAGATCAAAAAGTCATACTGAGATACTGTCACAATTATCAGATGCCAAGTAAAAATTGTAAGATAGTTAGAATTATGAGATAAAAAGTTACAATTATGAGATACTATGAATGTACTAGGTAATAGTTATGAGACAGTCAACATTTTTGATTAAAAAGTCAAAATGATGACATTAAAAATTAAAAAGTTTGACATAAATCAAAATTATGACTTAGCATCTCATAATTATGATTTAGCATCATCATTCTGACTTTTTATCTCATAGTTAAAACTTTTTATGTGGCGGGAATAGGCTTCCATACGGGTTACTTTAGACACCTGTGTTAACTTGAGGGGAACTGACACCAGTTCCTTAAAAGTAATTGAGCAAAAATGGCTCAGAAAGTGAAGTTAGTTCTGAGAAAAGCTCGAGCGTGCAAATGACTCTAGCATTCATATTTTGTTATATAAGTGTGACTTAGATCTGTGTGCTCTCAAATTTGAACTGTCAAATATATTTTTATTTCTCTAAAGGAATTTTTTTGAGAGACAAAGCTGGTCCTTAAACATAACTGAGATCTTCATCACGTATCCAGAGGTATGAAAGAGCAACCTCTGAGTGACACAACATATTTTATTCCCTGTGAAATGGAGGGGAAAAGAAAAGTAGTAGTAAAAGAGACGAGTTGGTGCATTCAGAATTGGATAATCGCAGTACAACTACAGTCGACTAATTCTGCTGTCTGGCTTCGTCCCAAATCAGATCAACACTCATCCTCCAATCCCACCTCACCCGCCCCGTGTCCAGACGGAAACAGATCCAATGGTCTTCTGCTTCAGTAACCTGGAACGGCCTGCAGTCACCTGCTAACTGAACTAGAAACACTTAGGCAGGAAGCAAATGGGTATCCAGAGCATGGACAAATAGATTATATTCAGTCACAATTAGAACCAAAAAGGTGTTTTACATCCTGCCATCATTGGAGAACCTTTATGTTGCCCAACAAAGAACAAATGGTTCTCACAGTGTGTACAGAAATACAGGAGAGACTGAATGGACCATAATGAATGTTGACTGATATCTAATATCAAGTGCTGAGTAAACTTGCCCTGACAGAGTGACTGAATGTGCGGTTCTGCAGAGTGACTGAGCAGAGATCAAACTGAGGTCAACCCTGGACAAACACAGAGCATCTGCTACCTGACAAACAACAACACAACCATACCCAAGCCTGCCAGACATGTTGATTTGTTCTGACACAGCGTGTAGTCCAATCCCCTTACACAAACGTACTCTGGTAATGCTAGAGAGAAGGTGATATCATGGTATTTTAATGTATACCATGAGACTGACATACAAAAAAAAGTCCATGATACTAATACGGTACAACAGTTTTTACTTTGAGGGTACTTTTTTGTACTTTTTGGATTTGCCACCATGTACTATTACAATGACTTAGGAACAGCCCCTTAGAAGTTAGCTGCCTATGTAGGCAATAAAAGGCAAGACAGAACTTTTGTGTGTGTTTTATTTTGTATGACTCACAATAATCACAACTATACAGACTAAAATCACTCAGCAGTGTTTCATTAACTAGCTGTCCTGTCCTTGCAAATGGTTCAAGGATTAGTTGACCCAAAAATGAAAATTCAGTCGCTGTGTACTCACCCCTGTGTTGTTATAACCCTGTATGACTTTCTTTGTCTTAACACAAATGAAGAATTCTTTGTGCTCAGTGATGTCATACAATGGCAATTTATGGTGACCACCTCTTCAAGCTTCAAAAGAACACAAAAGTATCATTCAGAAGTCTAATAAATTATTCATGACACTCATGATTGTTATGAAAGCATACCATAAGATTTGGTGAGAAACAAACCAAATCACAATTTGAAAAAAGACAATTTCAGAATGTCTTATTTATAGAGCTGTCGTTTTAACGCGTTAATAACATGCGATTAATTTTACAAAAAATAACGCTTAAAAAAAAATTACGCAATTAATCGCAATGCTTTCCTGAGAAATGCAAGCTTGTAGTACCACCTGCTTACTCCAGAGGGCAGTAAGTGAAATTTCAACTGTATGAGCAACACACAGTTTATACAGTGAACAAAACATTAATAACATTCACGGACACACAACACAAACATGCGTTACATTCTTGCGTTCAAAACACTTGAAGGAGCACAAATGTGATCTAAGGGATCTCAAGATGTGTTTAAAGATTGAGTATTAAACTATATTTAACTTGACACAGTGACCTAAACATTTTACGTTTATGACGGCACACGTTTTTCTTTGCTTTATAAAAGACGTTTTATTTGGTTTTCACAGTTTTGATAACTTAAGTTAATATTTTCTGATTAATCTGTTTATTTTTCTTGCCAAGTTTTTTCTACATAAGTGTAAATTTATGTCTATAAAGCCCCTATTTGCACTTTTTTGTAAAGACTTTAAATATTATTTAAATACTCTTTGTACCTCCAACAGCTCCAAAGCATTGAAAACCATTGCACTATGTAATGAATATAATGTCTTGGCATGATTGTAAAATATATCTGTAGTATTGTGTACTATGTATACCCATGGCTTGTTTCTAAAAATACAAAATACAAAAAATGTCTGACGCAGGTGTACATTGACGGGTCCTTAAACAAACCCTCATAATAAATCTCCAACTGATTGACAAATACTAAAGCATCTTTTTGAATGGTCTTATCAATGATGAACTCTTCTACCACAAGAATGTAATGCATTTTAATTATCTGAATTTTTATTTTATATATATAAAATGCATAAAATAAAAATATATATATAAATATATATATATATATATATATATATATATATATATATGAATTTTATTTTATATATATAATATATAAAATAATATATATATATATATATATATATATATAAAAATAATTTTTATTTTTTATATATTTAAAGATAACCATGTATAATTATTTCATCATTATATATTGAATTATTTTTATATGAGGGGCTTTCTCAGCAAATATTTTTATATGCGATTAATTAATCGGGACACCATACAATTAATTTGATTAAAAATTTGTATCGATTGACAGCCCTGATTATTTAGTTAAACTATTGACGTGTTAACACGCGTTCATGATAGGGCTTACGACATTGGGGCTTTCAAGCGAAAACTGTTTTGCTTATCTAAACACAGGTACGTGATCGAGACAAGAGAACAACACAACACAGCTCCACAAAAACTGATTTGATGCATTTCTATGCCCAGCCTTATTTTATTGAACGGAGTATTCAGAAATCAAACAGAAACAGAAACTCTTCAAGCTTCATAAGAACACAATAGTATAATTTAGAAGTCTAATAAATTATTCATGAGACTCATGATTGTTATGAAAGCATACCATAAGATTTGGTGTGAAACAAACTGAAATCGAATGTCTTATTTAGCAAAAATATTCACTGAGCGTTATATTCTCCTGTGTGCATTCATGATAAGAGGCACGAGAGCAACAGTTCACGCAGCCCACTCACGACATTGGGGCGTTCAAGCGAAATTGTGCAATAGTGACAACACAGCTGCACACAAAACAGAGAACAGAACTTATATAACATGTCTGAAGAGTTTGCTGTTTTTGGACCGGTGCCAGTAAACAGTGGACGGAGTTACCCGCATGATGCCGAAAATAAAAAACAAGCGATCGATAGAATGTACTGTCGCTTGTCACTGCTGGTTAGAACAAAAATTCTGATTACTATAGAAAAGATACCTTTTATCGCGTGTTGTTTGCCATCAGATTATGACACAGTGTGACTGTAGAGTCTTGTAGTCTCCTCTATGTTTCTGTTTGATTTCCGAATACTCCGTTTAATAAAATAAGGCTGGGCATAGAAATGCATCAATTATTCGACTCCAAAGTCTTCAGATATGTTTAGTAAGTTCTGTTCTCTGGTTTTTGTGCAGATGTGTTGTTCTTGTCGCTATCACGGACCTGTTTTTAGATAAACAAAACAAGTTTTCACTTGAACGCATGTGCACGCGTCAACAGTTTCACTAAATAATACATTCGATTTCAGTTTGTTCTCACCAAATCTTATCCAAATCTCATATACTTTCATAACAATCAAGAGTCTCATGAATAATTAATTAGACTTCTGAATGATACTTTTGTGTTCTTTTGAAGCTTGAAGAGGTGGTCACCATAAACTGCCACTGTATGACATCACTGAGCACAACATTTACTCACAATTTCTCACTTTGTGTTCAGAAAAATAAAGAAAGTCATATCGGGTTAAAACAACACAGGGGTGAGTAAACAATGACTGAATTTTCATTTTTGGGTGAACATCCGTTTAAACATGATCCACTACTAAAGAAAGAGATTTGGAACGCCAAGCTTCCTGGTTTCTAACTCATGATGAAGCTGTGTGTTTTCGGTCAATGACAATGAATGAACGCTTGGTTCCCGAATAGAGAGTCAATCCCGGCTTACATTTCATGTAACCTTGGAATCTGAGGATGACATTAGCGTGTACAGAAAAATCTTTTAATAATGTGTTACTACTACAGGGCCTTTTACCAGGCTACTCGATGTTTGTCTTTGCCAAAAACAAGGACTTAAAGGGAAAAATGATGGAAATAAAAGTGTCTCTCCGGGGCTTTGTAGCAAAGACTGATGGAGATGTTTGTTTACAGCTATTGTCAGTGTTCCCATGACGATGGTTTATTAACTGCTGTCTCCTGGTTGGCTTCAACAGTGAACAACTGGATCCCTATTTTATTCTGTCATTTTAACAACATTCACAAATACTGGTGACCTCTAGCAGACAAAAATCAGCAAATACTATCAAATGTGCTTTACACTCAAATTCTGCACATTAAATGAAAACAATTCAGTGAATAAACTTGCAAAGCATAAAATCACTATGGAGGCCCAAACCTGCAAAAATAATAAATAAATAAATGTAATAATAAGAAAATAAATAAAAGGAATAAATGTCTTGATAAAACAATATAATTCGTTTTTAATTAAATTTATTCCTGAATTTATTATTGTATGACTTTATTCGTTTATTATTTTCTATATTTTTATTTTATTTTTTTTTACATATTTTTGTATTTATTCATTTATTTTGCATTGTTTTTTTTTATTTACTTTTTAATTGATTTATTTCCCACATATATTTATTTCCATATTTATATATTCCCATATATATTTATTTATTTATAAATTTTTATTTATTTATTTATTTTTACTTTTCTGTGTGCAACATGGAAATGAGGGAGGCGGTCCTTGCGTAGCTCCAGTGCATCATTGGTTGAGAGCTCAATAGTACTTATCGAAAGCAAATATGATGGACGTATGATGGACGTCCCACCTTAGCACCCTCTGATATAGAATATGCAGGGAAACGTTTTGCAGAGAGTTTAACAATCCAGGATGTGCTTTGACATTCATACCAGCATACAGCTCTCCTAAAACATCAATAAGCACCTCTACTCTAAATGAAACATAGTCATATGATGCGTGGTTATCGACTTCATTCACTAAATTGCGCAACTCTCCAGATACACGTGAAGCGTCAGCTATAGATTTTTTTATTGCAGAACTTATATATACATACAAACATACATAAACAATCAGGGAAATGAAGCATGGTTGTATCTTTTACAATGATCAATCATAACAACAGAAAACAATATTGTGGATTGCGGACATCAAAATATGAAGTTATATACGTTTTGTTGAAGAAACAGCTCCCCGTTTATTTTGTGATTGTAGTATAACCAATACACCTTGGATTGACTTAAGCTCTTATGTTTTTAGCCCCACAAATAGCTATAGTTTACACCAGGGGTGCCCAATAAGTCCATCGCGATCTACCAGACGATCGCAAAGGCAATGCTGGTAGATCGCACAAAATTTAAATGTACTTTTGTTAAATTTTAATAAAAATAAATATAATGTCTGTCCTTTTAGTTTCTGTCTGACTTGCACTTGACGAGTAAATATTGACCAGGCAAGGATTTGTTTATTCAGTTGCCATGATGACAACTAGGTTTGCGCATACGCGCCTTCCAAGGACTTCTGGGAACAGAGCGCGAAATCCTTGGAAGGCACGGATGCGCAAACCTAGTTGTCATCATGGCAACTGAATAAACAAATCCTTGCCTGGTCAATATTTACTCGTCATCAGAATAAGGTAAATGCCCTGGCTATTGTAATCTATTGTGGCTGTAGGTGTTTTGGGTTTAGTTTTAAAACTGAATGATTTCAACATTGAACATTATTATATATATTTTTTTATTAATTAGAAGATGAATTCCATGTAAGGATACATGCAGTAGTCCCAACAAGCATTTTCTTATTTTAAATGAAACTGTGTTTTTTTAGTTGGTAGATCTTATTGAGTTGGTCATTTAAAAGTAGATCGTCACACAAAAAAGTGTGTGCACCCCTGGTTTACACGATATGGCTGTGACCTAACGTCACATCAAAACAAGTCAAGAGTAATCGAGCACACGCTTCAATCTATAATAAGCCAATGGTAAGCAGGACCCGCCCACATCATTATCATACAAGAGACAGAAATGTAAGAATAAATATAAAAATAAATACATGTGGGAATATTTAAATATGGAAATAAATACAGGTGGGAATAAATAAATATAAAAATAAATGAATGCATAAATAAATAATAATAAATAAATAAAAAAATGAAAGAATAAAAAGAGAAAATATTAAAAGGAAAAAAGTATAAAAATAAATTCAGGAATAACTTTCATTAAAAACTAATTATATTTGTTTTATCAAGACATTTATTCCTTTATTTATTTTCTTATTATTACATTTTTTAATTGTATTATTATTACATTTATTTATTTATTATTTTTGCAGGTTTTGTCCTCCATAAATCACAAGCACAAATTAAAATAATCTGAAAAGATTGTATAAAGAGTATATTATAACGGTCTACTGATAAGGATGTTTCGATTGCCAACTGCAATATCTAGAAAGCAGTGTGGCTGATATAATGCTGAAATGTACATAGAATAATTTGAGGATCGCAAATGAGACATACACAATTGCTAAAATTAAATGTGACTGCTTTTACACAATATTAACAGCAAATTCACTAAATTACACAATGTATTGCAAATTAGCAGTTAATAATGTAGGGTCAGTGTGATATGATTTGTTAATAAAGTGTGGCCTTGATGACACCAGCATAAAAGAAGAGTTGCTTCAGTGTCTGAGAAAGTTATTAGGCCATGAAAGACTATGAAAACATTTATGGAAATGTCACCAAAGTCACAATATGTTTACTTAAAAGATTAGTTGAAAAATATACACAACTGAAATTCAACAGTCCTAAATCAAAACAGAATAACAGACAATAACTAAGATGTGTTGCTTTTATTTCAATGAGTTTATGATATAATAAACCCATAAGACTTTGGGATGAGAAGATTGGGGATTGTTTGAATCCTGTGAGCCACAAGCGTGTGTAATAGCTTCTAACTGTAGTCTAGTGTCTGATAAACCGAGCGGTAATTATCTGCTAATGGCTGCAGAACACTTCAAACAAGATACCCAGTTGAGATAAATGCCTAAATGTATGCATCTAAACAATTAGATTGAGGCTTGTAATGTGATTCTTAAAGGAAGTTGATTTGTTTATGAACAAACTCTCTTAGCTTTCTTTGAAATATTGGTGGTGTGAGGCAACAGTCTTATTGAAAACCCAGTGAGACATCATAGGCACAAAAGTATGCTGCCTTCTAATGGGGCTTTTCCACTGCACGGTACAAACTCGACTCTGCTTGCTATTTTGGGGTTTTCCACTGTGGATAGTACCTGATACTTTTTTAGTACCACCTCGGTCGAGATTCCAAGCGAGCCGAGCCGATACTAAATGTGACGTCAAAATCCTGCAGGTCACTGATTGGTCAGGGAGAATCGTCACTACCAGCGTCACTGGATTTCCGACATGCGACATCAACCCGCTAGTTTTAAAGTTAGCAACAGCGTTAACAGTATAGTTTATTCACGCGTCTTTCGAATAGTAAATAATGAAATGGCTGTGCGCAAAACCACGCTGTGGTCAATAAACGAGGTGCAGACGGTCCACTCGTTAGCGATGAGCGAAACGAAAATGTCTCTCAGGAAGTGTCTCAGCTGTTGGCCGCACATGGCTTCCACCGGACCTACCAACAGTGCAGGGAATAGTAAAAAAAATATATTCAAAGTGACTACAGAACCATCAAGGAAAAGTGGAAGTGGTTCGACCAAATGGACGCTTATCTAGACCGGCGAAGCAATGTGAGAGAGAGTGCCCTGGACTGACATTGATCCACGATGGAGGATGGTACGTTTTGTTACGTTAACTCTAAACTCTGCTTGAAAGCTTCACTTTATTTAGTTGAGCAGCTACTGGAAGCTTCTAAAACAACCAGGCCAATTTAACTGTTACCCTTGTGTAAAATCACCATGCAACAACTGCTTTATGCAGCACAATGAGCTAGTAGCTAACAGCTAGCGGCCGTTTTAATGTTTTGGTCAGTTTGTGTCGTGTTTAAGATGATGTCACGGCAGTAGAGGCGGTGCAAATAAGGTGATCAACCTATAATCCTACCCTCGTTGAGGTGGCACTAAACTGCAGTGGAAATGCAAGCTCAGAAAAGTAAAGTGAGAAGAGTTGAGGCGAGTCGAAACGTAACGTGCAGTGGAAAAGTGCCATTATTTACTTAATTTTTGGGGCAGCATCGCATTTATTTTTTGTAGATAAGGCAATTCCAAAATTCTGGAAGGTGGTTTCTGCTGTTTAATAAATAAAAAATCAAGCAATTACATTATTCTTTTTAGATAGCATGTTATTGGGAGTAATCTCAAAATAATGATACTATCTCAAAATGAGATAATCTCAAAATAATGTAAAACTAATTTAAAATAATTAGAAAATATAAAAATAATGAGATACTAACTCAAAATAATGAGTAAATCTCACAATAATGAGATAATATCAAAATAATGAAATAATATTAATATAATGAGATAATAACTCTAATTATGAGACATATAAAATAATGTGATCTCAAAATAATGTAATGCTAATTTAAAATAATGAGATAATATCAAAATAATGAGATATCTAAAAATTAGATATCTCAAAATAATGTGGTGCTAATTCAAAATAATGAGTAAATCTCACAATACTGAGATAATATCTCAAAATAATATCAAAATAATGAGATACTAACTCCAATTATGAGATATTAACTCAAAATAATGATATATTAACTCAAAATAATGAGATACTAACTCAAAATAATGAGATACTAACTCAAAATAATGAGATACTAACTCAAAATAATGAGATACTAACTCAAAATAATGAGATACTAACTCAAAATAATGAGATATTAACTCAAAATAATGAGATACTAACTCAAAATAATGAGATATTAACTCAAAATAATGAGATACTAACTCAAAATAATGAGATATTAACTCAAAATAATGAGATACTAACTCAAAATAATGAGATACTAACTCAAAATAATGAGATATTAACTCAAAATAATGAGATATTAACTCAAAATAATGAGATATTAACTCAAAATAATGAGATACTAACTCAAAATAATGAGATATTATCTCAAAATAATGAGATACTAACTCAAAATAATGAGATATTAACTCAAAATAATGAGATATTAACTCAAAATAATGAGATACTAACTCAAAATAATGAGATATTATCTCAAAATAATGAGATACTAACTCAAAATAATGAGATACTAACTCAAAATAATGAGATACTAACTCAAAATAATGAGATATTAACTCAAAATAATGAGATACTAACTCAAAATAATGAGATATTAACTCAAAATAATGAGATATTAACTCAAAATAATGAGATACTAACTCAAAATAATGAGATATTAACTCAAAATAATGAGATATTAACTCAAAATAATGAGATACTAACTCAAAATAATGAGATACTAACTCAAAATAATGAGATATTAACTCAAAATAATGAGATACTAACTCAAAATAATGAGATATTATCTCAAAATAATGAGATACTAACTCAAAATAATGAGATATTAACTCAAAATAATGAGATACTAACTCAAAATAATGAGATATTATCTCAAAATAATGAGATACTAACTCAAAATAATGAGATATTAACTCAAAATAATGAGATACTAACTCAAAATAATGAGATATTAACTCAAAATAATGAGATACTAACTCAAAATAATGAGATATTATCTCAAAATAATGAGATACTAACTCAAAATAATGAGATACTAACTCAAAATAATGAGATACTAACTCAAAATAATGAGATACTAACTCAAAATAATGAGATATTAATCTCAAAATAATGAGATACTAACTCAAAATAATGAGATACTAACTCAAAATAATGAGATACTAACTCAAAATAATGAGATACTAACTCAAAATAATGAGATATTAACTCAAAATAATGAGATACTAACTCAAAATAATGAGATATTAACTCAAAATAATGAGATATTAACTCAAAATAATGAGATACTAACTCAAAATAATGAGATATTAACTCAAAATAATGAGATATTAACTCAAAATAATGAGATACTAACTCAAAATAATGAGATATTAACTCAAAATAATGAGATATTAACTCAAAATAATGAGATATTAACTCAAAATAATGAGATATTAACTCAAAATAATGAGATATTAACTCAAAATAATGAGATATTAACTCAAAATAATGAGATATTAACTCAAAATAATGAGATATTAACTCAAAATAATGAGATACTAACTCAAAATAATGAGATACTAACTCAAAATAATGAGATACTAACTCAAAATAATGAGATATTAACTCAAAATAATGAGATATTAACTCAAAATAATGAGATATTACTAACTCAAAATAATGAGATATTAACTCAAAATAATGAGATACTAACTCAAAATAATGAGATACTAACTCAAAATAATGAGATATTAACTCAAAATAATGAGATACTAACTCAAAATAATGAGATATTATCTCAAAATAATGAGATATTAACTCAAAATAATGAGATATTAACTCAAAATAATGAGATACTAACTCAAAATAATGAGATACTAACTCAAAATAATGAGATATTAACTCAAAATAATGAGATATTAACTCAAAATAATGAGATACTAACTCAAAATAATGAGATAATATCAAAATAATGAGATACTAACTCAAAATAATGAGATACTAACTCAAAATAATGAGATATTAACTCAAAATAATGAGATATTAACTCAAAATAATGAGATATTAACTCAAAATAATGAGATATTAACTCAAAATAATGAGATATTAACTCAAAATAATGAGATATTAACTCAAAATAATGAGATATTAACACTAATTATGAGATACTAACTCAAAATAATGAGATATGTAAAATAATGTGATCTCAAAATAATGTAATGATAATTTAAAACAATGAGATAATATCAAAATAATGAGATAATATCTCAAAATAATGTGGTGCTAACTCAAAATAATATGAGTTAATATTAATAATGACTTAATGACTTTTGATGTGGCAAAAAACGTACTTCCATACAGAATGAATTGCAACCTCAGTGAAAAATGTCATTATACGTAAACAATAGAGAGATCAAACCACTCTCAAAGACAGAATAAAGAAAAAAATCTATTCAGCTTTTTTAATCTTATATGCACCTGTCCTAAAGTATTCGTCACACATCATGGACATATATATTGACCTCTCACTAAACAATATGAGCATCTTGAAGCCTGGCTAAGGGTTCGGAGAGAGATCAATAACTAATAACCTGCCTAAGAATAAAACACAGGGGTATGTTCGGCATTACTTCCTGCTGTACTACTACAAGAAATGTAGAAATGTAGTATGCAGTAGTGCACAGTATGAACATGTTCTGTATGCACGGAAGACCCAGATGTCAAACTTATATTTGCCAAATTGAGAAATGTATTTCATAGCAATATATTCATCGGACTGCAAATAAATAAATAAAAAGATTAAAATACAAAATAAGCATGATAAATGGACTGCACTCATGAGTAGTTTACTACTGTTTGACACTTATCGTTTCATACTGCATACTATTTCACATTTACACATACTACAATAACATCCCAAACGTATTGGTCATTGGTTCTCGGTAACTGCTCTGATTCCATTAGCACTATACTGTATACAGTATATGAGGATAAGACGTGTCTGCTGTTGTCAGGAGACTGTCAGAGAATCCCCTAAGCTTTTAATCTCTGTCTGGTTTTCCATCGAGAGAAGTCAAGGGACCCTGTGGGTAATATCATTCCCAGACGGTCCCCAAAACTCTCTCATGCTGCCCCCATGCCAGAACAGAGTGTGTGTGTCTGAGTGTGAGGGAGAATTTACATGCATCCAGCTGGTTAATGAGAGGCCTGTCTTTGCACTCAAAGACAATTCCTCACACACACACAAGTTCTGCTAGGTCAGCGGGTTCCCTATTGTGATCTGTTAAATTGGGCGGGGCATGCATTCAAAGCCGTCTGTGCGGGTGCTAACAGCGGGCAAGATTACCTCTGGGTACCCTCAGCTAATGTCTGGACAAAAAGCCACTTCTGGGAATCTGGTTGAATGGTTGATAGAAGCTTAGGAAACATACATAAATGTGTATATAATAATAAAATCATCAACTGAATGGCGTGTTCCACAAAAGAAAGGAAGTCATAAGTAAAAGACAGAATTTTAATTATTGGGTGAACTATTCCTTAAAGGGTGTACAAAACTTGTTATCCCTCAACCCCGGTGTACTTTATAACCCTGTCAAGATGAAGGACTTTACAGGTTGTCTGAGACTCAGTGGTCCAGGTGGACAGCATCCTGTTCGCTATGCCTACTAGTCTATTTGACCAGATGGCGGCTCTATAACCAGCTTTTAAAGTGACAATGCACGGCTTAACTGGACATCTCTAGGGGACAGATCTGTAGTTTTCCCTTCATCTTATGTTTTTGTGGCAGGTGCTTGTAATCAGCTGTGGATAAACACTGGCCCTAAATGGTGACCATTGGTAAATAAAAACACTTTTAAAGACCTCTTAGCACATTATATTTTAATGAAAGATTACAAACTCTACAATCCGTTCAAACTAACCTACCAATCCACAGGCCTATGACTCAAACAGCTACAAAGTAAATGTTGAAATGTTCTCTCTATCTTACTGTGCCAAATACAATAAAGCTGCATTATGCACTCAGGGGAGGAAGGGCTGAACCTGTAATAATGTTTACAGCATTAAGTCTCCTTTACACTGATTTCCACGGAGGAAATACTCTCTTTTTCAAAGGTTTTTCTATCACTGATGTAGCTCAGAACAGAGGAGAACATAAACAAGAAGGAAAACAAGAAAGGAAGAAAATAAAGAGAAAAAAGAAAGGGGGAAGACAGGAAAGAGGGAGGAGAAAAAAAGAAAGGAAGTAATGAAGGAAGGAACTAACAGACATATGAAAGCAAAAACAAAAGAAAAAGGAAGGAAGGAAAGACTGAAAAGGGAAGGAAGGTCGGAAAAATTAGGAAAAAGGGAAGGAATGAAAGAAAAAAGAGGAAAGAAAATGGATGGACGGAAGAAAGGGAGGACTGAAAATGGAAAGAAGGGAAGAAGGAAAGAAAAAGAAAGAACAGAGGAAGAAGGAAGAAAGAAAAAGAAAGAATTAAGAAATGAAGGAGCACAGAAGAAAACAAAATATGAAAGGAAAGAAAGAAAAATTACTGAAAATGAAGGAAGGATGGATTGAAAAAATGAAAGTAAGAAAGAAAGAAAGGAGAAAGGAAGGAGTGAAAAAAGAAAATGAAAAAAGAAAGAAAAGAGGAGGAAGAAAATAAAGAAGCACGGAAGAAAACAAAATATGGAAGGAAAGAAAGAAAGAATGAAAGAAAAGGAGGAAACAAGGAAGAAAAGAAGGAAAAAAAGGTTGTGAGAAAAGAAAGACAGAAAGAAGCACAGAAGAAAACAAATATGAAAGGAAACAAAATACCAAATGAAAGACTGAAATGAAGGAAGGAGTGAAAAAGAATGGAATAAATAAATAGAGGAAGGAAAGAAAAAGAAAGAAAGAAAAAAAGAAGCACAAACAAATGGAAGGATGTGCAGTATACAAATGAACACACTAAACGCAAAACTGTTTCCCATAATGCAATGCACTCAACCTGACCTTCTATTTCTACATTCTCTGCTTGTGAATTATTCTGTAATGTAATGAGGTCATGTGACAATACAGCATCCACATGTTAGGAAACCGCTATTGTTGCAGAATGCTCAATATTTCACATTTACATACATACATACATACATACATACATACATACATACATATATATATACACACACACAGTAGGCTATATACTGAGCAGTATGCAGTCAGAGGAGATGAAGGCCTGTTGAGAGTCAGTCACACAAATTGTTTCTCTAGCTAAATAAATATCACACAGTCTCAATATAACCTCTGTTTTCCCACAGCCCATAAAACGAGTGCACATAACCCTTTATTTTTAGAAAGTGCTAATGGTATGCGCCAACATCAGAACCTGCGGAGCATCTTTAAAATTAGAGACAGAATTTAATTAATGAGCCCACAGCAACACTTTGATAAGCAACTCAGAGCACTGAAGATTAACGACAGAGAATATTTTAGTTTTTTACACTTCCAAAACCCTTTTCCCTAACTAGGACACTCATTCGTTTATGATGAAGTCAATTATTTTGTGCGTTCACAAGGATAGATTTGAGAATATGAATTTGAAAATGACTCTTGATATTTTGGTTCAATTGGGAGACGTTTCCTTCTAAAAACATTCGGATTCAAAGAACCGGCTCATAAGAGTCATTTGCTCGGAATCGGACTACACTGTAATCGTTATGTGTATCTCACTGTTGATTCAAATGAACCAGCTCATAAGAGTCATTTGCTCAGAATCGGAATACACTGTAATCGTTATGTGTATCTCACTGTTGATTCAAATGAACCAGCTCATAAGAGTCATTTGCTCAGAATCGGAATACACTGTAATCGTTATGTGTATCTCACTGTTGATTCAAATGAACCAGCTCATAAGAGTCATTTGCTCAGAATCGGAATACACTGTAAGCGTTATGTGTTTCGCACTGTTGATTCAAAAGAACCAGCTCATAAGAGTCATTTGCTCGGAATCGGACTACACTGTAATCGTTGTGTTTCGCACTGTTGATTCAAAAGAACCAGCTCATAAGAGTCATTTGCTCGGAATCGGACTACACTGTAATCGTTATGTTTCGCACTGTTGATTCAAAAGAACCAGCTCATAAGAGTCATTTGCTCGGAATCGGACAACACTGTAATCATTATGTGTTTCGCACTGTTGATTCAAAAGAACCAGCTCATAAGAGTCATTTGCTCGGAATAGGACTACACTGTAATCGTTATGTGTTTCGCACTGTTGATTCAAAAGAACCAGCTCATAAGAGTCATTTGCTCGGAATCGGACTACACTGTAATAGTTATGTTTTGCACTGTTGATTCAAAAGAACCAGCTCATAAGAGTCATTTGCTCGGAATCGGACAACACTGTAATCATTGTGTGTTTCGCACTGTTGATTCACAAGAACCAGCTCATAAGAGTCATTTGCTCGGAATCGGACAACACTGTAATCATTGTGTGTTTCGCACTGTTGATTCAAAAGAACCAGCTCATAAGAGTCATTTGCTCGGAATCGGACAACACTGTAATCGTTATGTGTTTCGCACTGTTGATTCAAAAAAGTCATCACTGTTGATTCAAAAGAACCAGCTCATAAGAGTCATTTGCTCGGAATCGGACAACACTGTAATCGTTATGTGTTTCGCACTGTTGATTCAAAAGAACCAGCTCATAAGAGTCATTTGCTTGGAATAGGACTACACTGTAATCGTTATGTGTTTCGCACTGTTGATTCAAAAGAACCAGCTCATAAGAGTCATTTGCTCGGAATAGGACTACACTGTAATCGTTGTGTTTTGCACTGTTGATTCAAAAGAACCAGCTCATAAGAGTCATTTGCTCGGAATCGGACTACACTGTAATCGTTGTGTTTCGCACTGTTGATTCAAAAGAACCAGCTCATAAGAGTCATTTGCTCGGAATCGGACTACACTGTAATCGTTGTGTTTCGCACTGTTGATTCAAAAGAACCAGCTCATAAGAGTCATTTGCTCGGAATCGGACTACACTGTAATCGTTGTGTTTCGCACTGTTGATTCAAAAGAACCAGCTCATAAGAGTCATTTGCTCGGAATCGGACTACACTGTAATCGTTGTGTTTCGCACTGTTGATTCAAAAGAACCAGCTCATAAGAGTCATTTGCTCGGAATCGGCCTACACTGTAATCGTTGTGTTTCGCACTGTTGATTCAAAAGAACCAGCTCATAAGAGTCATTTGCTCAGAATCGGACTACACTGTAATCGTTATGCGTTTTGCACTGTTGATTCAAAAGAACCAGCTCATAGGAGTCATTTGCTCGGAATCGGACAACACTGTAATCATTATGTGTTTCGCACTGTTGATTCAAAAGAACCAGCTCATAAGAGTCATTTGCTCGGAATAGCACTACACTGTAATCGTTATGTGTTTCGCACCGTTGATTCAAAAGAACCAGCTCATAAGAGTCATTTGCTCGGAATCGGACTACACTGTAATCGTTGTGTTTCGCACTGTTGATTCAAAAGAACCAGCTCATAAGAGTCATTTGCTCGGAATCGGACTACACTGTAATCGTTATGTTTCGCACTGTTGATTCAAAAGAACCAGCTCATAAGAGTCATTTGCTCGGAATCGGACAACACTGTAATCATTATGTGTTTCGCACTGTTGATTCAAAAGAACCAGCTCATAAGAGTCATTTGCTCGGAATAGGACTACACTGTAATCGTTATGTGTTTCGCACTGTTGATTCAAAAGAACCAGCTCATAAGAGTCATTTGCTCGGAATCGGACTACACTGTAATCGTTATGTTTCGCACTGTTGATTCAAAAGAACCAGCTCATAAGAGTCATTTGCTCGGAATCGGACAACACTGTAATCATTATGTGTTTCGCACTGTTGATTCAAAAGAACCAGCTCATAAGAGTCATTTGCTCGGAATCGGACTACACTGTAATCATTATGTTTTCGCACTGTTGATTCAAAAGAACCAGCTCATAAGAGTCATTTGCTCAGAATCGGACTACACTGTAATCGTTGTGTTTTGCACTGTTGATTCAAAAGAACCAGCTCATAAGAGTCATTTGCTCAGAATCGGACTACACTGTAAGCATTATGTGTTTCGCCCAATAGATTCAAAACAAGTAACATCTAATGTAAAGATACTTAAAGGGTAAATTGCCTCTCTTGTAAGGAATATTCTTGGGAAAGGGAAAGCCACCAAAGTACCACAAATGACAGTATTTTTTGTACATGTGCCATGGTAATACCATTGTATTCTTTGAAGTCATACAAATACTTTGGTATGTGATCATGGTAATCACTCAGTACCATGGTAAATATGAAAGTACCATGATATTACCATCTAACACCATGACTGTGCCATGGTACCACCTCAGTACTTTTTAAGTGAAGACTCGCAGTAAAAAACGCCTCGTACAAAAACAAAGTTTAAAAAAATTACTGCTTGAATATTGATATTTAGCACACTCGTATCTGTGTAGATTTGGATTAAACAGGCTCACAGAGCTTTAATCCAGTTAGTGTGGATCTTTTTTTCCTCCCGAGCAAAGCGGGGTGGATTATACAACCTGTCCTTCAGAAATATAAACACTGATATAAAACAACACTTCACATACTACAAACTCACCCACCGTGAAAACACACAAACAAACAAACACACACTCCAAATCTTTTGTGCTCCACAGAAGAAAGAAAGTCGTACGGGTTTGGAACACGAGGGTGAGAAAACGATGACAGAATTGTAACTTTTGGGTAAACTATCCCTTCATCAAATGTTTCTCCCAAACCAAATGAGCTGCCAGTCATTGTGGGTTCAGCTCGGTTGTGTTTTGATGTGCGAAAGTGTGTCACTGCTATATATCGGACTGTATTAGCGGAACCCCATTCGGCCTCCCCCAACACTTCACAGAGAGAGAATTCACTAAATAGGTCAATGAGATCCCCATTTTCATATCTGTTCCCTGCACCAGCCAGCAAAGACATGTGTGAGTGTCTATATGCTGTATCTCCCTTAGCAGTGATGAGGTTTCTGATTTATTAAAGGGACAGTTCAGCCAAAAATGTAAATTCTACCATTACTCACCCTCACGTTGTTCCAAACAAGCAATGTTCGTGAGACCAAACCACTCTATCAGACTGCAAACTGAAAGCGCAATCTGGACATATGGTGGCATACCTCATTAGCAACACCGCAGCACGCGGAACGACTGAACTGTTTACGAAAACCTCCATAAGCTGCTGCCATAATCACAGCCTGACAGATATAATGCCATATGAGAGCCTCCTTTTCTCTCTCGGTCTCTGACAGCAGGTTTCATAACAGGCAGCTCAGTTGGATTAATTCTGGATCGGGTGCCAATCCCTCGGCATGAATCAGAGTAGACAAGAAAAAGGCTGAACACAAGTGATAGCACAGAGACAATAATACCAACTAGAATTGCATTCCCTAAAGGAAATAGCAGTTATTGCAAGGAAGAAAAGCTAAGTTTTAAGCATTAGTTCTGCATAAATAAAATGCTGTATCAGAGTTGCTTTGACTTTGTCTTGACACTCAACATGCATGTCAGATCCGTTGCAGTGTAAAAGCGCCTATATGGTTAAATAGATCAGTCAAAACTACTTAAATACTCTCATGTGCCCAGTCAATCATGTGCCATCTGCAGCGAAAGCCACCAACACATCTACCTATCATAGTAAGACATCCCTATCATCATTCTTTTGTCTGTATTCTGCCCATTAACACTCTTTTATACACCCATATTTGCAGTAGTATCAGTGTCATCATAAATGACAATAACAGTGTTATCGGTAGGGCTGCCCCTGACCGAAGATTTTCCTAGTCGACTAGTTGTTTTTAGTTTAAGCCATGATAGTCAACTAGTTGTTGGATATTGATGATATTTTCTTTTCTTTTTTCCCCAATTTGGAATACCCAATTCCCAATGTACTTTTGAGTCCTTGTGGTCGTGTAGTGATTCGCCTCAATCCGGGTGGCGGAGGACAAATCCCAGCTGCCTCAGAGTCTGAGACTGTCAAACCCGCGCATCTTATCACGTGCGTTGCCACGGAGACATAGCGAGTGCGGAGGCTTCATGCCATACACCACAGCATCCACGCTCAACTCACCACGCACCCCACCGAGAACAAACCACATTTTTGCGACCACGAGGAAGTTACCCCATGTGACTCTACCCTCCCTAGCAACCGGGCCAATTTGGTTGCTTAGGAGACCTGGCTGGAGTCGCTCGGCACACCCTGGGATTCGAACTAGAGAACTCTAGGGATGGTAGCCAGCGTCTTTTACCACTGAGCTACCCAAAGCGACTTACAGTGCCTTAATTACAGGGACAATCCCCCCGGAGCAACCTGGAGTTAAGTGCCTTGCTCAAGGACACACTGGTGGTGGCCGTCGGGATCGAACCAGCGACCTTCTGATTAACATTACTAACACTGTTCTACATTACAGAGAAATACTAAACCATAATAATGAGCCTTTAAAATATACATTTTATAAGCCCATGCACGAAGCGAGCCGCAGCAACACCGGAAAAAGCGGTAATGATTCTGAATGTGTCGGAAGAACATTTTTGTTAATTTATATAGAGAAATGCACATTAGGTTAAATATGCAGTAAGCGAGGTACTAATTTAGTTTCCCCACTCCACACGAACACATGGATAAGCCTAATGTTAGAGCGAGCGCCCATGCTAAGTGGCTAATGTTAGGCTACTTGCATCTTTCAAATGATAAGCCATGTTTGAGGTCGATGAATGCCTGCAGAGTTTGCATGTCACCTTCTTGGGTTCATCCTTTACACTCTCGAAATGATCCCACACTTTGGATTTCCTGCCCGACATAATTAATTACCGCATGGATCAGCCGTGTAAACAATCATGTCTGTCTGACTTCACCACTTCCGGTGGAGTTTTTTTTCTGCGACCAACCAACCAATCAAAACTTGGTTGACCAAGACTCTTCTCATTGACTAACATTTTGTCGACTATTAGGGGTCAGCCCTAGTAATCTGTGACTATTATGGCCACGTAAAACGTGTTAGTGCATTAGCGTAATGAATTCAGAATGTAAACAAGACAAATGACACATTATCTACTGCATATATATTACTTTAAATCATCATCGAGTAGTTAAAACAGCTTCTTTTACTGATCTAATATGAAGTCTATTCATAGAATGAGGCATGACGTCTTTGATATCAAATTTTAACGTCGTATTAGTTGATGTTTTACATGTAGTCTTAAGAATCCTCATATTTAAATCTAAATGGCTCCCACAAGGCGTAGTTGGTGTGTGAATGTTCGCAAACAGTATGTCGTTGCTTAGCTGTTTCGAACATCCTTTAACCTCTGAACTAAGAACGAAGAAGAACTTCTCCTTTAGTGTTCTGGTGCTTTTAAAGTCTAGAAAAATGAATAGCACACCTTAAAATGAATGGGTTATTCCATGTCCATTCGAACAAATTTCAGAAAATGTCCCGGCCGAAATATTTGATTTTGTAAGTACTTTTTATGAAGATATCTGACGATAAAAGACAAAGTATTACATGCCATGGATCAATATTTAATAAGTCATGCATTGTTTTGTGGGTTAACAATTTCGCCTCCATGATTTTGGATGTCCAAATATGGGATAAAACACTTTTTAGTGGTTGGAGTGGAGTGAAGTATCTTAACATCATTTTTGAGTATAATTCAGAGCAAACTTTCCCTTTTGTATCTATAATTTTTAAGGCCCTATATGGTAAAATCCCAGAGACACTTGGCTCTCAATGTGGTCCATTTGTAAATAGTTACATTTTACCCATTTTCAATGATTGAAAAACAAATGTTGGTCACATGGTGTGAAGCTAGTTTTTCTTCTCCAACAAAACAAAGGTCTGAAGTACAATAGAAATGTACTTTTATTTATTTACATAAAAACAACAATGTCAAAATGTCGATTTTCATGATAATGATGCTAAACAATGTTTGAATAGAGCAGTACAGGTTCAATTAATAGCAGAAATATTTGGAAACAATGAATTACCTAAAGAGGTAAATAAAGAGCAGAAACAGAATATTATAAAGCCCTAAAATGTACAGTTACCCTCTACTGAACACTGATGACATTGAAGGTTGTTTTTTTAGCAGCAGAATCGCTCGTTCAGTGCCAGATCAGTACTGAGATACTCAGGACAGAAACAGCATCCCGTCTGCCCAGCAGAATGACATTCTGTTTAACATGTTCATTTCCCATGTGAACGAAATCTCAAGATCTAAAATGCATTTGGGTGTACCACTGTCAAAAATAAAGCTCCTTCAGTGGCTCTTACATTCAGAAATAAACCCTTATCATTTGGGGTGTGAATCTTTGGGTTGAAAGGGAATTCACGATTCGATAAAAAAAAATGTATTTTTAAAAAATTCAGATTGATTCAATTCGATACACGTTGCATTTCTATTTGATTAGATTCGATTCTCATTTTTAGGATTCCTTAAATACGTCCTCTAATGTGTATTAGGCAAGAAAAAGAAAGACAAACTACTCTAGATTGTTTTCTGCACCAAAAGTAACTTGGAAAAAATACAACAATTGCAATCTGCTGATAAAATATTCCATATAATGGAATAAGTATTCCATATTCTTCATATTTCTATTATGTTTTAAGATTATATTAATTTGCATGACTTTTCCAGGACCGTGGGAACCCTGAATCAGAAAATGAATTCAAATATTACATTAAAATAACATAATTTGACTATATTCCTAAAGGCCTCATATGCAAATAATGAAAAAAGAAAAGGAATATTAAATAGATGACTTCAGCTTTAATGTTTTGTGCACGTCAAGTCCCCAACTAAACAATGATAGCAGTTAAATAGCAACATTTTAGCTTATAGAGAATAACGGCCAAGTTTCCTCGCAATGACGGCATTTATTTCAGTAGTGGCCATGCAATGACTTGCGGGTGTATCAATGGTTTATTCGATTTTAAGTATTTATAACCGATTATTGACTGATTTTATTTTTAGATCGATGCATTTGAATTAATAGTTCCTCAGGAATAGCAAACGATTCACCGAGAACACAATGAATGTTGGAGTGGTGGTGGCGTAGTGGCTAAAGCCCAGGGCTGCTAATCAGAAGGTCGCTGGTTCGATCCCCACAGCCACCACCATTGTGTCCTTGAGCAAGACACTTAACTCCAGGTTGCTCCGGGGGGATTGTCCCTGTAATAAGTGCTCTGTAAGTCGCTTTGGATAAAAGCGTCTGCCAAATGCATAAATGTAAATGTAATCATTACACCCCATCACACTAATCATATCAAGAATCATTTCTGGCTGTATACGGATGTTGGGTTGCTATTTAGTACTTTGGAGATTAAAAAAAGAACACCTATTAGCAACACCAGTACACCTGCCAATTCATGCAACTATCTAATCAGCCAATTCGGGTCAGGAGCTTCAGTTAATGTTCCCATCAGAATGGGGAAAATAAATGTATCAACCGTGGCATGATTGTTGGTGACAGATGGGCAGATTTGAGTATTTCTGTAACTGCTGATCTCCTGGGATTTTCACACACAACAGTCTCTAGACTTTACTCCGAATTATACTGTACTTTCTTCAGATCAGTGCATTGATTTCTGCTTCTTTAAAGCACTAGTATGTAGACAGTTTTCTAAGGAAATACAGAATAAAGGACCATTCAGACCAAACACATTCCTGCTCTAAAAAAACAGAAGTGTTTGAGCTTAAAGTACCCATTTCATCTGATTTTTATAAATTAGTTTAAAAAATAAAGCATGTTAGCTTAAAAAAAGTGGAGTAGTGCATCCCTGATAACAGAACGTAGGTGTCTCCAGACATGTTTTTTAAACTTTGAAGTTGACACAGTGTCTAAAAAAAGGTGGCATCCCAGCGTGAGATGCTGAAAAAGGGAGACATTTGAAGGTTTAACATTAGTCTATAGTATCGCATTGATTTTTGATTATAATCATAAAGTCTGATCCACATTGCAGCTTATTTATCACCAAGAACTGCCCACTCAGACAGGAAGTTGCTATTTGGCAGCCAGGTAAAGTGACTAATCCCAGTTCATTTCGTTTTTACGTGCCGTCTAGGGGCGAGTTTAGGACTGAATTTTGCAGAATACCTCACAACATGACTGAAACTGTGCTAAACGCATATGAAAGAGAGAAACAAGAAATTAGTCAGTTGGTTCAGTTTCATTTACCACGTTTTCATGCATTTAAGAAAGCAGGTGTGACGAGGAGGACGGGGCCGGGCCATGAGTGTGCACGGCCAGCCCCCAATCGGGCTAATCAGCTGAGGAGAGGGATAAAGCCGAGCCGGTAGTGGCAGTTCAGGAGAGAGAGAGCCACACGCAGGTGCCGTGTGTGCGTTTGTGTTTTGTGTCTTTTTGTTTAAGTTATCATTAAAATATTACTTTGATGCTTCATCCAGTTCCAGCTTCCTCCTTGTTCACTATAACCCTGTTACATTGGTTCTGAAACCCGGGAAGGAGTAGGGATGCGCGGTCGTGGAGTCCTCACCACTGCCGTCTGCCCAAAAGAGCAGCCGTGGCCATCCGCCGGGGGACAGAGGAGTCGCTGCTGGCCACCTGGACACGGAGGAATGGCCGCCGTCCCCGAGGGGAAAAGGGGTTCGCTGCCGGCTGCCTGGAACGGTGGAGCCGCTGCCAGAGGCAGAGGGGCTCACTACGGGCCGCCAGAACGCGGAGGGGCATTCCATCTGCCAGGGGTCGGAGGACTCGCTCCGGTCCGCCTAAGGAGGAGCAGCTGTCATCCTCCAGAATGTGGAGGAGTGGTTGAGGGAAAAAAAGTCACGGCGTGACTTTTTGTTTAAGTTTTCATTAAAATATTACTTTGATGCTTCATTCGGTTCCCGCCTCCTCCTTGCTCACTATAATCCTGTTACAGAGGGTTATTCCAGGGTTTCTGCAGAAAGTGGCATTCTGAAACATCATGTAAACGAGAACTCGGTGTAATCACAAAAGCAGCGTTCTAACAGGTTTTTGAAGAGTGCGCATGTGCGTGGAACAGAATGAATAACAAATGTCATAGGATAGATCCCAACAACTAATCAACAACAGCGCATGTGGAGGCCCATGCTATTCTTCGTGGCATCCACACACAACTCAGCACGTGCCCCACCGAGAGCAAGAACCACACATTATAGCGACCACAAGGAGGTTACCTCATGGGCCAATTTGGTTGCTTAGGAGGCCAGGCTGGAGTCATTCAGCACACCCTGGATTCGAACTCGCAACTCTAGGGGTGGTAATCAGCGTCTTTACTCGCTGAGATACCCAGGCCCCCTAAAATCAGCTTATTTAAAAAATCTGACAAGGCAAGAAATCCACATTAACATGACATTTGAAATAATTGCGTTATTCTCTACTTTTGACATCAAACCGTGAAATGGTATGTGCTCAACACGTGTGCACATTGGATGAGCCAGTAAGAACACCAGGTAAGGTGTTTACATGGCACACAAAATTGCCGTAATGGGCACCCATGTTGATCGGGTTATTCATATGCCGTTTATGGCCTTTCCGCCGATAACGGAACGTGGTTTATTGCATTTACATGACCGTGCGCACAATCGGCTTATTAAGCAGATTCGTTGTAAGAACGTGCATGTAAATGCACTCATTTGCTGGGTTTCCATCCAAAATGTTTAGCATTTTTAAGTGCATTTCAAAACATTTGACTGAAGAAAATACGAATTGTTGCACGTTTCCATCCACTGCCTAATGCGCAGTTATCATGAGGGAGCTGCCTCGTCATGATGGAGCAGCTGAATGACCCCTCCCTGCTTTGGGGACAGTTTTATTTGCAAGATTGGAGCAAGTATCTCATTTTATTAAATGCATCCACAAGACCCTGCAGAATAAGTGTAATATCTTCTAGGGGTGGCTGTGGCTCAGGTGGTAGAGCGGGTCGGCTACCAATTGCAGGGTTGGTGGTTCGATTCCCAGCCCACATGACTCCACATGCCGAAGTGTCCTTGGGCAAGACACTGAACCCCAAGTTGCACCTAATGGCAGGCTAGCACCTTGCAAGGCAGCTCTTCCACCATTGGTGTATGAGTGTGAGTGTGAATGTGTGTGTGTGAATGGGTGATTGGGACACAGTGTAAAGCGCTTTGGTAAACTCTAAGTTTAAAAAAGGCGCTATATAATTGCAGACCATATCTTGTATAATGTGGGCTGAAATAGCTGCGATGCCCACATACCTGGAAGCGGCTTGTGAGGACCCACTTTATCGTCCAGCTGAGTTAAATACTTCCGAATAACAAGCGCTATGTTCAAAGATGCCCAGGTGACAGAAACTCCAGAATTATTAAAGTATTCAATAATTAAAATAACTGAAAAGCTGTGTCAGTCAACCATAGCAATTAGTGCAATTGAGAAATGAGCGCAAATGTGTGCAGATCTTCTAATTAGCATTTTTATCCATCTACAGTTAATAAGCACATAGACCTATTATTTTAAAGACTTAATCAAGAAAGCAAAGTGGAATATAGTTGACTTGCTACTAAGCAAGTGTGTTGAACATGACTCCATATCATCCACATGTGTTCTGTACGGGGCTGAGATAAGAGTGAACAGAGGGGTGGAAAATTAAGGGTATCATTTGAGGAACAGTGAAAAAGTGGACCAGACATTATCTGGGGCAAAACCCAAGAGAGATACGCTTTAGTTCACACTGCACCATCACTCATTTCAACACTTTCCTTTACCTCGCTCAATCTATCTGTGCATTTTGTGCATGTGTACAAGTGTGTTTAGCATTCCTAAAAACATTCAATATATAAAAATGACTACTATAGATTGCACCATAGAAAGAAAACTAAACATATCCAAAATTATATCCACAATAAATGAGACAGGATGCTGTTAAAATAAATAAATGTCGAAATAGCTCAGTGGTAAAGACGCTGGATACCACCCCTGGAGTTTGCTAGTTCGAATCCCAGTGCGTGCTGAGTGACTCCAGCACTGGGCCAATTTGGCCGTTCTCGGTGGGGCGTGTGGTGAGTTGAGAGTGGATGCCGCAAAGCCTCCACACTATGTTTCCATGGCAACGCGCTCAACGCAGGTTGACGGTCTCAGACGCAGGACTTAAAAAGCACATTGGGAATTGGGCATTCCAAATTGGGAGAAAATAAAAAACTGAATTTTTTTTTAATAATTTATAAATTGTTAAATAAAATATTACAAGTATTAAATCATCAAATTAGTTACTAAATCACAAAAAAATTCATTCATAATAATAATACAAAAAATTATAAATATGTTCCATGCAATAAATGTTTTACTAGCATCAGTTTACCATCATCTTTGGGTTCGTTTTGGTCTTTTCATTTTCTAAATTTGACACAATAAGGGCCAATTAACACAAAACATGTGTTAAAAAAGCTAGAGGCAGCCCTACAAATGCAAATGTCTGCAAGTTCTCTGGCATGTGTAGGATTTCCCATGGGTAATGCCAAGATCATGATATAATGTATGCCTTTAATGCATTGTATGCCGCTTTGGATAAAAGTCTCAGCCAAATGCATAAATGAAAAAATGCTTTAAATATGCCAACAAATATAAGAAACTGAAAACAAAGAGCTGCAAAACTCAGTACTCAAGATCTGACCTACACAGATCTCCCAGAGCACTGACATACATCTTCAGATGCTTCTACCTGATTAGCTTATGATTAACCACCTGACCCATACCTGCCAACTCCTCACTGTCCGATTACTGCGCATCTGTACTAACTCCGATGCATTTATGCTCAAGCACGCAGAATGCATCGGGTAACCAACTTCAAAGTGAATTTAAAGTTAATGTATTAATTTATAGCTCAAACTTCAAAGCAACTCTGAGCGGAATAATAAGGGGCAATCCTAACCACTGGGCTATCCGGATTTAAATGCCTTATAAAGCAAACATGATAAAGCAAAATTTTGATCACAACAATTCTCAAGTTTGTGGGTCATTACTTTTGCTTCCTTAAAGGAATATTCCAGGTAATTTATAGTTTACTGTTCTAGTGAGTCAATGACCTGACACTCATTTTTTTGTCTATATAGAATAAATTACATTACAAATGCAATTCACACAAAAGAGTTATTTGAATACAGCTCGTCTATTATGGACATGTTTTCAATTAATGAGTTCAAAGTCTAATTGATATTTTTTTAAAATATAATGTTAAATGTGTCAGAAATGTCATGTGGTGTAATTAACGTGTAGGTAGCAGTTTTGTTGTCATGTGTCAAAAATAATAAAATGGAGCGGATCTCTTTAGACCCGCAAGACTGTGTGTGAAGATTTAAAAACAAATCGTTATTTTGTCATATCAGTATATATCAGCATTTTGACATTTTTATGAAAACGTTCATTTTGTTCAAGGTCATTTGGTGCAACCATGAAAAAACGTATTGACTTTAAAATTCACTGAATTCATTTTGAACTGCTTTACACTGGTGCCGAAACCCGGTAAGGAGGAGGGATATGCCGTGGTGGAGCTCTCACCACTACATCCGCTCCAACAGTGCAGCCGCACTGACCGCGAGGGGAGAAGGGACTCCTAACCAGCTGCTGCCAGGGGCGGAAGAGACCCCTACCAGCAGCTGAAATGCTCTGAGGCCGCCGACCGCGAGCGGGGCGTGGGGTCACTGCAGACTGCCTGGAGCGGGAGAACCGCTGCCAGGGGCGGGGCAGACCCCATCTGTTTCCCGAGAACATGGCGGGGCGTTCTGTCCGCCAGGGGTTGGAGGACTGCCTCCAATCCATCCGGGGAGGCACGGCTGTCGTCCATTAGAGGACCAAGCTACGGCGTATCGGAGAACCGGCAAGCAAGTGTTTTGTTTTTTTAAAGGCCGACTGTGGACGTGGTGCGACAGAGAAAGAACGTTTACTGGCAGCTGTCCGTCCTATGTGTGTGTTTGTGTCTTTTGGTTTATTTCTTCATTAAACTATTATTTATATTGTCAAGCCGGTTCTCGCCTCCTACCTTTCCATTGAACTGCTTTACAATATGCTTGAAAACCTTTTTAAATGATGACCTTTTGTACTCTCGTGTAATCAAGGTGCAAGGAAACCATTTTAATACCTTTTGCATGACGGTTATACCAAATTACATTTTAAAGGTCATTAAATAAAACATTTAGTTGGACATTCAACTCAGAGATTGCATGTCTACCAACTTGACATTTTTTAAACTAGATTTTTTTAAATATTTCAGATCTGTATCACCTCGAACAACCTTATTTGTCAATGACCCATATACTGTTGATACTAATTCTGTCAAATACCACAGGAAACAGTTTCAACCAAGGGAGTAAATTTGGCTTGAATATTGAGAGGGTTGCAGCGTGAAGCATCTACACGCTTCCATTGATCATGGTATAAATATTGGGGGGTTGTACTTGCTTGTTTTGATTAAAACACACTAAAGCTTGTAAAAACACACTAAAATTGTGTGCTAATTTATCCTTAATTGGCGAAAATGTTTCTTTTAGTTCGCTGTGTCGTAAAAGCTAAAACCTAAAAATTACTATGAAATGCACTGACGTTTTTGTTCTGCTAAGCTGTACGTATGGTGATATTTCTTCTGTTTGCACACATCCCTGGAATGCTTGACTTAGGAGATTTCGTCTAGACTCGAAGAGCGTTGGTGATTGCCCTGGCAAACTTGCAGCAAATTTGCCACTCATTTTCACATGCAAACAAGCTTGCGAAGTTTGCAGCTCTTCACTAGTAGCATTGAACCTGCAGCAAACCTCTGGCAACAATGGACAAATTGCTACTGGCAACCATTTCTGTGGCAAACCTGTGGCAAAATTGGACAAATTGCCACTACTGGCAACCACTTCTGTGGCAAACCTGTGGCAACAATGGACAAATTGCCGCTACTGGCTACCACTTCAGTGGCAAACCTGTGGCAAGATTGGACAAATTGCCACTACTGGCAACCACTTCTGTGGCAAACCTGTGGCAACAATGGACAAATTGCCGCTACTGGCAACCACTTCTGTGGCAAACCTGTGGCAACAATGGACAAATTGCCACTACTGGCAACCACTTCTGTGGCAAACCTGTGGCAACAATGGACAAATTGCCACTACTGGCAACCATTTCTGTGGCAAACCTGTGGCAACAATGGACAAATTGCCGCTACTGGCAACCACTTCAGTGGCAAACCTGTGGCAAGATTGGACAAATTGCCACTAATGGCAACCACTTCTGTGGCAAACCTGTGGCAACAATGGACAAATTGCCGCTACTGGCAACCACTTCTGTGGCAAGACTGGACAAATTGGCAACCACTTCTGTGGCAAACCTGTGGCAACAATGGACAAATTGCCGCTACTGGCAACCACTTCTGTGGCAAAACTTGTGGCAACCACTTCAGTGGCAAACCTGTGGCAACAATGGACAAATTGCCGCTACTAGCAACCACTTCTGTGGCAAAACCTCTGGCAACAATGGTCAAATTGCCGCTACTGGCAACCATTTCTGTGGCAAACCTGTGGCAACCACTTCAGTGGCAAACCTGTGGCAACCACTTCAGTGGCAAACCTGTGGCAACAATGGACAAATTGCCACTACTGGCAACCACTTCTGTGGCAACAACAAAGAGTGTGCCATAAAGCTAATTTGTATGTGAAATTAATGAGTGGCCACAGGGGTTTTGCCAGAACTCTCGATTTTTGAAAGAGTGGTTAAAACTTATTGTGTGTGTGGTTTGGACGTGTCGTTCTTTATTACAACCATGCATACTAGCTGAGGAGGCCGTAGCTAGGTAGGTTACTATCCTAATATTAAAAATGTATAACTTTAGGGAGAAAGACCTACATTATTCGGATTGCTTCTGTGGCTAAACACCAGGATAGTTGATTAACTTCTGTTACATCACCCTCATCAAACAAATTTTAAAACAATGCTGTGCGTAGTGTAATTGTAGGCTTCTTTCACAGAGAGTGCTTTACATTTAAAATTATATTTATAAATTTAGCAGATGCTTTTATCCAAAGCGACTTACAGTGCACTTATTACAGGGACAATCCCACCCGGAGCAACCTGGAGTTAAGTGCCTTGCTCAAGGACACAATGGTGGTGGCTGTGGGGATTGAACCAGTAACCTTCTGCTTACAATTTCTGTGATTTAGACCACTACGCCACCACCACTCCTAACCACTCATTAGTTCGTTCAGGAGAAAAAATTTGGCATCTTCTATTGTATAAATTAGGTTTTAGTACTAAAATTACAATTAAAGGTAGGCCAATATATCGGCTTTACCGATTAATCGGTGCCGATATCGGTTAACTGTAAAAATCAATGCCGATAGTTTTTTTTTATTATTCTGTGCTCCTCTGATAATTACGTTTTTTTCAGTTGAAGAGAGTGCATGCAAAGAAAAATACATAGTGTCTCCAACTTCATATATTGCGAATAATAATATAAGCTACGTCTTTCAAATCATGTTATGACCGGCTAAAAAAAAAAATCAAATCATCCAACATCAAGTCAAATACAGCAAGCGGACATGTCATACTATACCTCTTTGGCTCTGTCGAGTTCATTCTGTAGGGCTTGTTTGGAGATCTCCACCTCGATGATCTTTTGCCTGAGCAGTTCGTTCTCATCCTCTGCTCGAGTTCGCTTGTCTTCCACCGTTTCCAGTTCATTGTGCAGGCGCACAGATACATCCTTGGCTACCTGTATGTGAAGGAACAAACCTGTTTATTGCATTTGCAAAATATGATATGCTTAAATAACTAGCGTCATCAAACGAAACTGCATCAAGGCTGTTTTCAAACAGGATTCCTGAACACTCCCCGATCTATCATTGGTTGTACAAACAAATAGTCCAGACCCAAATCTTACACCCTCAAAATGTTTACACACCTTGAGGTCCTGCTCCAGATTGCGTAGCAGCTCTCCGTCGACATGTCCGGTCTGAGCTACACGCAGACTCTTCTGTTCAGCCTTCGCATGCGGTACTGAAGGATCCTGCAGTTCTTGTTGGATCGGTCCAGTTCTCTGCGTAGTTCCTGAAGCTGGTACACCTCCTCCTCCAGGTAACTGTCCCTGATCTCCTCCATCTCTGCCCGCAACTCATCCATTTCATCCTAAATCAGAATTAGAATCACAATCAGAATGAGAAACAAAATAAGAATAAGAAACTAAATTGGGGGCCGTTCAGGCCGAACGCATTCTTGCGTTAAAACAAGTTTAATGCAGGTGTATAAAGACATGTTTTTAAAAGTTGAAGTCCTTCTAACCTCCTGAGACCGAAGTGTGACTGCTGTGTGCATTTTCCATTTCCCTTTTTGATTTTGTAACTAGTAGCACCAAATAAACAAGCAAAAAACAACACAAAACTAGAGCACATATTTATCCTAAAAATGAATGTGCACATATGTGGACATCGAGACTACATTTCAAATTTTTTATTAAATCATGCTATAGAAAGTCAAACGGTTTTCATCAAATTGTTCATTATGTTTCCAGGAGTGTTGGTTATTTTGAGACATTACAGACATTACAGCTATTTTCAATGAAGCTGAATAATTAATTCAAAAAGTAATTTTGTTGATTCAAAGTATGGCCAGTGGGGCCTGGGTAGCTCAGTTGTAACGATGCTGTCTACCACTCTTGGAGTTCGCAAGTCCACTAGTTTGAATCCAGGGAGTGCTAAGTGACTCCAGGCAGGTCTCTTAAGCAACCAAATTGGCCTGGTTGCTAGGGAGGGTTTAGTGAGAGTGAGGGCGGGGCCTTGATTTTGCGGCTTTACTTCCTGCTCACTACTGCGCAGATCTGGTCCCGAAATCGCAACTGCGCAGACTCAAGTCCCAAGATGTCAGCGCCATATCGGGACACTGGCGGCTTCAGTTCTCACCAATGGAAAAGAGCGAAGGGGTGTCGTCCATCTTTTTTTACAGTCTATGGTCGACACCAACACGTTGCTATAGTTATCATTGTGCAAATCATTGAAATCTCGAAGTCCGTTTACACACAGATTAATCATTTACAGGATTGAGAATTCAGATTAGGATGAAAATCATAATGAGAAACAGGTTTAGGATTAGAATCAGAACAAGAAAGACTGCAGGTAAAGGAAATCTTGTCATCTACAAAAACCTAGACCCGATCTGTTATGATTGACAATCCTTTGTAAAGCCTCATTTCCTATTAAATACCCTAATATGCCTCAGCACCTTTTACTGTAAACAAGTCTGAGGAAAAACAGCCCAGACACGATGACCTTCACTGTATGATGAGGAAAGTCATGTGACCGCAGCATCCTGCCATGTAGTGTATGGATGTTCCTGTCAAACATGAGTTATAGTGGACTAAATGATAAATGTCATACTCTAGACATATAGTGTGAGAGAGAGACAGCCAGAGGGAGTGAGACAGGTTGAGACAGTGATAAGACACATAAACACGCTAGGCATTATGAAGGGGAGGCTAGGCATTATGAAGGCTAGGCATTATGAAGGCTAGGCATTATGAAGGGGAGGCTAGGCATTATGAAGGCTATGCATTATGAAGGCTAGGCATTATGAAGGCTAGGCATTATGAAGGGGAGGCTAGGCATTATGAAGGCTAGGCATTATGAAGGCTATGCATTATGAAGGCTAGGCATTATGAAGGCTAGGCATTATGAAGGCTAGGCATTATGAAGGGGAGGCTAGGCATTATGAAGGCTAGGCATTATGAAGGGGAGGCTAGGCATTATGAAGGCTAGGCATTATGAAGGGGAGGCTAGGCATTATGAAGGGGAGGCTAGGCATTATGAAGGCTAGGCATTATGAAGGGGAGGCTAGGCATTATGAAGGGGAGGCTAGGCATTATGAAGGCTAGGCATTATGAAGGCTAGGCATTATGAAGGGGAGGCTAGGCATTATGAAGGGGAGGCTAGGCATTATGAAGGGGAGGCTAGGCATTATGAAGGGGAGGCTAGGCATTATGAAGGCTAGGCATTATGAAGGGGAGGCTAGGCATTATGAAGGCTAGGCATTATGAAGGGGAGGCTCTACACGCAGTCCAACCCCGTGTTTGTAAAAGGTCCCGCGAGGGACGTGGTCATTACACGTAAAACTACTAAAGTGGATTAACAGGCTGTCTTCAGAGAATGCAGCTGCACGCCGATAATATTATGAAATCCTGTTTGTGACAGTAACTCAAGCCTTCCCACATCTGACAAATAAGATTAATCATTCATGGAATTATGCTAATTAGGGCTCCATGCACCCATCAGATTATCCACTGAGAGAAAAGACTGTGATACATCTCCTGTGGGGGGGTTTGAGGGGTCTTTACTTGCATTCAGGTTTTAAAAGCAAACATTCTGTCCCCTATGGATTGATGTGACCTAAAATCAGTGGGCTCAGATAAAACAGACAAAACAGACTTTCATGAACGGAGCTGGTGCTCTTCTCATATTTTAAATCTATCGAGACAGGAGGATGTCTACTGCAGGTTGTGACTTGGGTATTAAGTGATGTTTAAAACTTAAATGGATTAGTGTGGATGTGACCTTGGAATCAGAGTTGGGATCAGTATGAAAATAGAATCAGAATGAGAATCAAAGATGGAATCAGAATGAAAATCAGAATCAGAGTTGAAATAAATATAAAAATCAGAATGACAATTAGAATCAGAAACATAATAGGAATTAAAATTAGAATGAAAATCAGAATCAGTTGAAATCAGAATGAGAATCATAAATTAAAATTAGAATGGAGAATCAAGAGTTGAAATCAAAATGAAAATCTGATTCAGAATGAGAATCAGAAAGAAAATCTTATATAAAATTAGAATTAAAATTGGAATCAGAGTCGGAATCAGTATGAAAATAGAATCAGAATCGGAGTTGAAACCAGAATGAAAATCAGAAAGAAAACCTGAATTAAAATTAGAATTAGAGTTGAAATCAGAATGAAATTCAGAATGAGAATCAGAGAGAATCTGAATATAAAATTACGAGAACCAGAGTTGAAATCAGAATGAAAATTAAAATGAGAACCACAGAAAGAATCTGAATTAAAATTAGAAAGAGGATCTAAATTAGAGTTCTGAATCAGAATGAGAATCAGAAATAAAATCTGTATTAAAATTAGAATTCAAATGGGAATCAGAGACAGAATCCGTATGAAAATAGAATCAGAATGAAAATAAGAATATGATTAAGATTCAGAGAGAAAATGATATTCACAAGGTAAAAGATGAAATAATGTGTTTATTTTATTTATTTATTTATCCTTTATTTTACCAGGTGATGTCCCATTGAGATATTCAAATCTCTTTTACAAGGGAGCCCTGGGGCAACAATTGCACAAATTTCACAGAATCACAGTAACAAACAACAAACAAAACAGATTTACAGTACACGTACAACAATTTAAGAATGACACAAAGGAGTCATTGAAAACATGTGCATTGTTCAAATTTGGAACGTTTAAGAAACGGTTTAACATGTTCAAGTGGGATTAAAAACAGAAAGCTTCAATACAATAATAAATGTTGTTGTAGTGCTTTAAATTTAGCACAGAGTAAAAAGAATTTACAAATCACTCCTTATTGTTTTTAGTCAGAGGATAAGTGTAAATAACAACAGAAAGCATCTTCTTTGCATACTATAATATATTAAGAGTGGAGACACGAAACAGAATGGGGGAAAGTGGGTCAAAAGGGGGAATCGAACCCGGGTCTTCCGCATGAAAAAAGCACACCAACAACATCTTAACAAAATCTACGTGTGCCGATCGGGTAATTCATAAGCCATTTATGGCCTTTACGCCGATAAAGGAATGCGGTTTATTGCATTTACATGACCTCACAGATTGTCGGCTTATTAAGCATAATCGGTGTAAGAACATGCATGTAAATACGCTCAATGTTTCCATCAGACTATTGAAGTGCAAATAGCCGCAGTGTGGCAGATGCTGTTTACGCATCTGGTGCAAATAGTCACTCTGTTGTTTTTATTAGCATTTTCAAACTTTTTGGGAATTGGGGTTGTACTTAAGAGACAACCGTGATACTACCATTGTTCGTGCCCAACAATAACGCGTTACCATGTTAATTTTGGAAAGTTTTTGTTAGCATATTCCATTGTTTATTGGTTTGCAAAATACAAATATAAAAGGGAGCAATTTGTGCTGCTGTACTGTTCATCATTAGAGTGTAAATGAGCAATTTCAGAAGACCACAAATGTGAAATATGACCGAGAGTGAAAAAAGAGTTATCATGTGTGAATGCAAATAACTGTATAAAACTGTCTCATGATTTCATGATGGGTCAATCTATAATCTCCCTGAAGAATACAGAGTCAGTCTGACAGAACCATCACTAACTAATAAAACTTTATCCAATAAGATAAAAACCACATCAAATCTGTGAATTCACTCATAAAACAAGTGCCATAATATTAATATTAATAAGCCGAATCAGTTGAAGTCAGAAGTTTACATACACTAAGTTAACTGTGCCTTTAAGCAGCTTGGGAAATCCCAGAAAATGATGTCAACCTTTAGACAATTAGCAGATTAACTTCTGATAAGAAGTGTACTGAACTGGAGGTGTACCTGTGGAGGTATTTTAAGGCCTATTTTCAAACTCAGTGCCTCTTTGCTTGACATCATGGAAAATTCAAAAGAAATCAGACAAGACATCAGAAAAACAATTATGGACCTCCACATGTCTGGTTCTTCCTCGTGAGCAATTTCCAAATGCCTGAAGGTACCACATTCATCTGTACAAACAAGTGTGCAAGTATAAACACCATGGGAACACGCAGTCATCATACCGCTCAGGAAGGAGACGCATTCTGTCTCCTAGAGATGAACATAGTTTGGTGCGAAAAGTGCAAATCAATCCCAGAACAACAGCAAAGGAACTTGTGAAGATGCTGGAGGAAACAGGTAGACGAGTATCTAGATCCACAGCAAAACGAGTCCTATATCGACATAACCTGAAAGGCTGCTCAGCCAGGAAGAGGCCAAATGCTCCAAAACCACCATTTGCAGTTGACTACAGTTTGCAAGTGCACATGGGGACAAAGATCTTACTTTTTTGGAGAATTGTCCTCTGGTGTGATGAAACAAATATTGAACTGTTTGGCCATAATGATCATCATTATGTTTATAGGTAAAGGGGTGAGGCTTACAAGCCGAAGAACACCATCCCAACCGTGAAGCATGAAAAAACGCCCTTATTTTTGAGCATGTACCATGGTAATCATTCAGTAGCCTACTATGGTATACAGTATATCAAAGTACTTTGGCAACACCACCTCAGTAATACCATGTTTCTCATTACCATGGTATACATCAGAGTACTGTGTTTTTATTATGGTAACACCATGGCATAGGTCATTTTAAAGTACCAAAGTATAAATCAAAACACCAGCACTTTACCATGGTAACTGTTAAAACAGCTTCGACTCACCTTGAGGTAGTCATTTTCCGAACGAAGGTCTTCAATCTCTCTTAACAATTCCTCCTGCACCATTTCCTTCCCCGCTGGTTTGAGCTGTGCGCTTTTCTCCGCTCTACACTTCTCCGTGTGCACACCTGACAGAGGTGAAGCCCGAGACACCCCTCCCGCCCTGCGCGTCCGAATCCCGGGATTATCCGCGGCCACTTGCTCGCTAGAACCGGAGCCGCTGCCTGAGTCCGCATCGCTGCTGGCGGCCTGAACGAGTCTCTGTTCGTCCGATAGTGGCTCGGACGGACAATCGGACAAATCCGAGCTGCTGTCCGTCTGAGCGACCCGTCCGGTGGGGACGCGTATCGGGGATCCCGGGGCCAGCGCGGCTAGCCTCCCTTTACTTTTGGCGACCTGTGGCACGGTGTCCACCACTTTGCTGGGCGGTTTCGGTTCGGATGCTGCATATTGGGTGACCTTAACGGCCTTTTTTGGAGCTGAGGGCTTGATGGTGATTTTCGCAGGTGCGCATTTGTCCTTCGCGCCTGGGACGGTGCGCCTCTGGATGCGGCTTTTAGACGCTACCGGCTGCTTGGTGAGTTTCGGTGATTTTGGCACGATTGGTTTGGCCGATCGGGAGTGCACATCCTTCAGGACGGGTCTGGCGGGGGACGGCACACGGTTTAACCTCTTCTTCTCCACCTGAGACTGATGATGATGATGAGGTTTGGTGTCGGAGCCATCAGAGCTCTCCATTATACAACGTGACGGATGGATCCAGAAACGCGCGTCTCTACCTTCGCGTTTTGGCTCATCACTCCGGATGGATGCGGACCCGTGATTTCCTTTTCAACAGCCACAACCGGGCTTGTCAGCGTCATTCCCTGCGCTTCCAAACGGAATACGATAGATGTTTCGATGTCAAGTGAGAACCTCCCTGATTTTGCGCGTCAGATCTGTCCATCCGTCCATTCCCTTCCCCCACCGGGATTAGATTATTCCCATCATCTCCATACTGTCCGTTCCACCTCCTCTTCCCCTCTCTAACGGGGAAAATCTGCAGCCGCTGCGGTCTGACGCTCCCCGCCCGTGTGGTGTGTATAGCGGGTCCCGCGAGGCGCATGCGCTTGTTTTTCACACACAAACGCCAAACACACCCCTCCTCGAGCTCCGGTACCGGTCACACACGCGTGCCGTGCGTGCGCGTGGAGAGGAGAAACGCGGTGACGCGCGCACACTTAATATATAATGCAGCTGTTGCACAATTTAGAGAATTAAAATTCAATGTAGACGGACTATAAATTACTATCTGGTTGAATAAAATAATGCGCACAAAAAATATTTCAAACTATTTTTTTTATTTACGCATTTCAATTTCATATTAAAATTACATCTAATTGAACGGTGTATTTTTTTAAACAAAACTAAATCAGTAAAAATTAAATATTTAGTTTATTAACATAAATTTGTTCGTTTAATTTGATCGAATTTTGTTATGAAAATGTTTTATTAAAATGCGCAAAATTAAAAATGAGTGTGGTTTAAGCTAAGTATTTCACCTGTCACTTCAAAACCCGCAATGCATCATTAATAAAAAAAAAAAAAAATATAAAAAACTCAAAATTAGTGCAAGGGCAAAACTCTACATACAAATGTCTTTGAAAATGCACATAAAGCTGAATAGCAAATTACATTTTTATTATGAAACAAAGCCATCATTTTTGTTAAAAATGAGGCAAAACATAAACCAAACAACACACTTTGTAAATGTAAATGCCATGTTATGTGATTGTTTTAACCATATTAGATTTCTCACTGGCATTCCCAATGAAAATCATCAAAGATGCACTAAAAGTTTAAGCCCAAAACGTTTCGACTGTATTTACTAAAACACCCCTCATCAAATGGCCATGCAAAAGTAAGTTGGATAAATTATCCAACAAGTTTCTGATGATCCAACAGCGCCATCATTGTTAAAAGGCAGTACATATCTGAATATACTGTAAACAGTGGCAAGTACAAGCAAATCAAGATCATTGCAATGTAAGAATTGATAGGAAAAAACATGCATATTTAATTTGACATATAATACATTATCATGTTCTAAGCTTATGTAAAAAGAAGAGAAAAGCATGAAAAAATGTTACACACACGTGTAATAAATTTAGATCTTTATTTGCACGTCATTAGTTTAAGAATGCCACAAGTTATAAATATCACAAAACCGCTTAAACATGCCAAACTGTCCCAAATACCTAATATCAGCGTATTATTTGTACAAAGTACTCTTCTGTTTTCCAATGCAATGAGAATCCATTTCATGTTTTTGTAAATACTGCAATTGGCCAAGAGATTGAAGCAAGAATACGGCAAAATATTCTGTACAAAACTAAAGATTTCTAAAGGCAACGTGTATTGCTACTAGACAAGAGTAACTGGAAATGACTGTGAATTACAATGAAACTTGATGTTTCATCGACAGACTTTCTGTAGAACATGACGTTCCATTTCCATTTGGGAAGATCTGCAAAGCTTACAATACATTTAAAACGGACAAAGCCTTCAACCAATATGAAAACACTAGGTTTCTGTTGCCGCAAGTTAAATAACTTGTAACTACAGGGTTGGGAGGAATTCAGATATGATCAAAAATAAATAATAAATTCACCAATCCTGCAGAGACATAAAGCACTTGGGTGAAAAAGATTGAAAATGTTAGAATATGGCACAAGCTTGCAAACATGAACAATTGTGAGGTTAAACACGTTCTCTAACACCGTTACCACAAATAAACCATAAGTTTAGGTTGGTTTTTACATTTTAAGGTCTTGCAATTAGTATTTCACTCTGACAATAAAACGGAGAGTTAGATGGGGTTATTAGAATAATACAGAACAGAAAAAATACAGCAAAAAAGCTAAACAACACAATAGTCAGATATTAAAACAGGCTGATCAGTGTAACACTGGCTTCTGACGGGGACGTCATGTGAACGCATTTATCAGAAACACACAACATAAACAAATCGGCACAACTCACGACTAGCATCGATTTTGTTAGTTGAAATAATACTGGGAATCTCACAAAACCTGGCAAGAACATACAGGCCATGTGTCACCTAAAAGTAATAATAATAAAGCCTATTTTTGTTGACTATATTCAAGAGAAATACTGTAATTACTGTCATTTTAAACTGCAGTAATTATATATAAATTTTGTGGTTTTTATACTGCATTTCATTGTCAATTTACTGAACTGTAATGACAATTACATTTTAATATATTATATTTTTTTGGGGCATTACAGTAATTACAACTGTGGGGTAAAAAAAAAAGTACTATTCCAAAAAATAGGATTTTTCTTAATGCAAAAAAAACAAATATATATATATAATTTTTTTATTATTCATTTTTTTTTAATTTTTTTTTTAACATTTTTATAATTTTTTTTTGAGGAAAAATGACCTAGATATTACTTCATAAGATTCACACAATAAGAAACACAAATGTTTTTTTTTATATATATATATATATAGAGTTCCACTAAAACTCCCATAAATTGGCAGAAAATAATTAACGACCAGTGCTACCCTTTACATGTGCAAGGCCATCAAAACACCTTTTAAAAAAATGACTGCTGTAATACACAACTATATTTGTAATATGTTTAATATTGTATCTAGGCATAGTTTAACCAAAAAGGAAGATTCTGTCACTATTTCCCCTCATAATGTTCTAAACCTGCTCATGACTTCTTTCACTCAACACAAAAGATGTTAGGAAAAATGACTTCTTTCTTACGTCTGGAAAAAGATGCAATGAAAGCGAATAGTGACTGAGACTAACAAACTGCCTAACATCTCCTTTTGTCTTCCACAGAGGGAACAAGTAAATGATGACAGAATTTGCAACTGTCCTTTTAAAGGGGTAGCACACCCAAAAATAACAATTCTCTCATCATCACCCTCATGCTATACCAGATGTGTCTGACTTACTTTCTTCTACAGAACACAAATGAAGATTTTAAGAGGAATATTTCAGCTCTGTAGGTCCTTACAACACAAGTGAATGGTGGCCAGAACTTTGAAGATCCAAAAAGCACATAAAGGCAGCATAAAAGTAATCCAGCCTCAAGTGATCAAATCCATGTCTCCAGAAGTGATATGAAAGATGAGGGTGAGAAACAGATCAATATTTAAATCTTATTTTACTATAAATTTCTACGTTCACTTCCACATTTGTTCTTTTGTTTTTGTCAATTCGCATTCTTCATGCATATCGCCACATACTGGGCAGGGAAGATAATTTACAGTATAAAAAAAAAAGGACTTAAATATTGATCTGTTTCTCACTCACACCTATCATATCACTTCTGAAGACATGGACCTGATCACTTGAGGCTGGATGACTTTTATGCTGCCTTTATGTGCTTTTTGGGCCTTCAAAGTTCTGACCACCATTCACTTGCATTGTATGGACAAAAATCCATTTGTGTTCAGCAGAAGAAAGTCATACACATCTGTGATGGCATGAGAGCAAATAAACGATGAGAGAATTTTCCTTTTTTAGTGAACTGTCCTTTTAACTTCAGTCCTTCATCTATACAGGCAATATAGATGATTTAATCAATGATTGGGCCAATAACTTCAACAAATTCACTGGAAGCAGTGGCAAAATGACATTAATGGGAGAGTCTTAGGAAGAAGTGTACTTTTATTCTTCCGTATATGATGATGATGACACCCATCCGAGTATCAAAACCGTGTCTCTTTATACCCTTCATCTACTCTCCGTGGAGAAATAGCCCTTTCAGTTCCGCATTCGCAAGTCCGACCCGTGCGACACCCAATTAATGACTTTTATTTGCAAAACAAAAGTTAATGGCATTGACAGAGAACTTCTAAGCAACAATAACATTAATCTCCTGTACACAGGTCCTTCACTAACGTTCAGCATGTTAGCTGCTCATAAACTAGCTATGAATAGATTGTAGTGCAAAACACATCAAATAAAATTAAATCTAATTTAATCCTCAAAAAAATAACAACGGGTGAATCTCAATAAAATCTGTCAAGAACATGTCCCAAATGCTGTTAATGTGGTGTGAATAAATCTCATTCTCATTACTGTAAGATGAAAAAAAAAAAAGTATTTTATTTAAATTGAGAAGCATTGATGTGCATAACGGTAGCATTTGATGCACATTAGAATAATGGGAATTACAAAAAAGTCAAAGTAAAAACACCCATCCGCATGACTGAAATAATGCATTTTACAGCTTCGTTTTCTTAGTTTTGGGGGTGAAATGTGACCCTGACATGTTTTTGTGAGATTCACCCGAACACTGATAAGGCCGCAAGGCATAAAGTCATAATAAATGAGATGACTCCCAAACTCAATAATAGGCCGAATGAACCACCTCGTAAACACACAGCCGACAGAAAGCAATTACACGTGGCATGAAATTTACATCCACTTTGCTATGAATGCCAAATTAATTCAGAAAAGAGCTTCTTAATTTGAGACCTGGAAGAACCAGTGATGTATGCATCCCAAAATGACAAATGTGTGCTTTAAATGCGGAAGAGAAATTAAACTTGTCTCCTTTGTCCCACATATGCATTACATGGCAATGTAAAGTGTAGTAAATTAGAGTTGATGGATTATGGCATATGCATGTGGTGCGTATGCAGTAGTATCCAACAGGGGAGACACATGTAGGACAAACACGATCCTGTGCTTCCCAGAAATGAGGTAGTGCAATATGGGGCGCCAGAAAGAAATGCGTGTATGTATTCTGATCTATTCATCTGATGTGCCATATTTGTAATGTATTAAATAAAACAGTCGATCGTTTCTGAATCATTTACTGTGGAGGAGGAATACAAATGAAATACTGATCCATATGGGCTGGAGTCATGAGCACATCACCCTCTGGTGGCTGTAACAGCTTGTGTTGAGATATAATACTGAGTGAGGGAGGCGTTTGGGGCTTTAAGGTGCTCGAGCTGAATCTCAACAGCAGCGAGTGCGAGGAGGTTGCAGCTCAGGTGGAATATCGGGCTCGGGCTGAAGTGATAGGATGCTGTTGGACAGCTCATTACTGGGGACTTCAAGTGGCATCTATGGAAAAATAACATTTAGAAAATGTAGAAGACTGCACACAAAAATGCCAAAAACAACCTTCAATCAAAAGTTGCCTTTAAACGCAATTTCTGGTATTCAATGTTTTAACCCTTTCAGCTCTGAAGGTGATTTTAAAGATTTCCTGTTTCAGTGGCATAACCAAAATTAAGGCTTATAACTTGACAAAAAATACAAGGAGGGTCAAGTGTTTGGTATCATTGTAAAGAAAGCTTTTCACATCTTTTAATGATATAGATTGACACATTCTGAGACTGAAACTGCTGAAAATAAATAAAATAAAAAATATATAAAACAAACCTCACAAAAACTTGAGCCAAAAATTAACTTACTTTCTAATTTTTCCATTTTGACATGACATATCTCTGGGTGTAAATAATGTGGCTCAGAAAAACTGCTTTTGTTTTGTTCCCAATCATGTCAACTGTTTCTGCGAAATTGTGTGTTGATACGACATTCAAAAGTTATAGCATTACAAAATAATTTATCATAGTGTTCAAAAACGTTTCCATGTGTCCAAAAGCCTCTCCAAACAAACAAAACATAATAATTGTACATAAGAGCTAATTACACATGCAAACACAACAATGACAAGATCATTGCAATGTAATGGTTTGCATAGCATGGAGGCATGATTTTAGTTTCATTCTGTGTCATTTGAGTCATCATTGGGTCTGTGTCATGTATTTGGCGCCATCTCCTGGTGGTCATATGTAACATTGTGCTTCCTGTGGACTATCTAATGATCTATGTATTGATTACCTTATGCGTGGGCTCGTTTGAAAGACAATCACCTTCTCTAAGTAATGGTATGTGATTGTTTTTAGTTTGAGGTATTTAGTAGAAACTAGGCATGTGACGGTACAAAATTTTCACATCAATATAATTGCTGGAGCCTTTATCACGGTATTGAATTATATGACAAAAAATAGGTTGAAAGATTAAATAACAGAAAACAAAGAACTTTGACAAGAACATACATACATACATACACACACATATATATATATATATTGGCCATTTCATTTATCATTCATTATGTCATTTATGCCGCATACATGCAGTGTTGTGAATCTTGATTAATTGATGAAAAAAACACTACTGTGCGGTAAGAAACATGTTAACAATTTGGCTAAAAGGTTATTAGAATTATTTATGATATTTTGAAGTGCCCACAATAACAATGACATGCATGTTAATTACAGTGATATACTGTATTACCGAATACCATCACATGCCTAGTAAGATTAAGATTCAACTTTATTGTCATTGTGCAGTGTACACGTACAGAGCCAATGAAATGCATTTGTTTTCGCATATCCCAACTAGCTGGGGTCAGCCATGAAACGGCGCCCCTGGAGCAGATTGGGTCAAGGGCCTTGCTCAAGGGCCCAACAGTGGTATCTTGGCGGTGCTGGGGCTTGAACCCCCAACCATTCGGTCAGTAACCCAGAGCCTTAACCGCTGAGCTACCACTTTCCCACGTAGATAGTGAAGAAAAAAACAAACCTTGAGCACAGCTCCATATTCTCAGAAAATCCAACTGTGTATGGTTGCTTAACATGTTGGTTAGAAAGACAGGAAGGGGCAAAGTACGCAGATCTTGGCCAAAATAATCAGCAAAGTGAGCCAGACTTTATGCTGATAATCAAAAGTGTGGTTCTGAGAGACTTTCGACACCCTACAAAACGTTTTAGTTCACTAGCCTTTATTTAACGATAGCCGTTTCCTAATATATACTGTCAAGTCAAACTTTTAGTACACAAGCTCAAATAATAAACAGTAAAACAGCGCCACACTCACCTTATTCAAAATATCATTGACTAGTTTAAGAAATATTTCATCCACGTTGAAGTTATCCTTGGCACTGGCCTCACAGAAACGCATACCTGATATCCGTGAAGCAAACTGCAATTTAGAAAAAAAGATAAATCATTTTTTGGATTAATTACATATATGAATGAATTAATTAATTACACGTATTGAAACATTCACTGATTCTAAAATGTATTTCAAACTATCACTTTCATCTTCTTATTATTATTATTATTTTGTACAGCAAGCAAAAACGTACAGTATGTGCATTGCTTTTGATAAGAAAGTACATACTTCTCAGCGGAGTATGTAGTAAGAGAGTACATACATGCCAGTATTGGGACAAACTACCATTTAATAAAAATTGTGTTTTGATACCGCAGACACCTTTTTAGTCTACTGTTTGTCACAGACTGTGTATCTGCATTTTATCTCATGTATTATTATTATTATACTTAATAGCTACTGATTATACAGTGTAAACATTTCTCCAAAAAGACAAAATCGCCCCTATATTTAAACGTGCCTTAATAGAAGATTGCGCCCCCCAGAGGAAGACAGGTTTATGTCTCATTGGTAACCGTTATGTGCTTGCAACATTTTCCACGTAATGGTCTCACCCTCTCGGCTTGTTGCCGTGAGACGACGCGATCAGACTCACAGTCCAGCTTGTTCCCGACCAACAGGAGTTCAGCATCCTCTGACGCATACTGCACAGAACCAAAACAGCTACAAGTTAGAGAAGAACCAATCTGTAGGCGAAGAAACTGTAATTTGAGGCATAACATCAATAATCATTGGGTTTGATGATTTGGAATAATGGAATAATGATTGGAACACCTTATCAATCATTTTCATCCATTTGGGCAGGTCGTCAAAGGTTTCCTGTTTGGTGATGTCATAGACGAGTACGATGCCTTTCGCACCACGGTAATACGCTGAAGTGATGCTGTTAAACCTCTCCTGACCCGCCGTGTCCCTGTGAATTCAACATTACACTCATATGACATTCAGAGTGGGGAATAAATCTTCTGATACTCTAAAATAAATAAACGGTAAAATGATATACTGTCGAGTGCACACATTAAAGTGCACATGTAGATCAGGATTCAATTGGATATCCGTCATCATAGGGAAATAAAGCTGAACTAACATGTTGATACCAATAGGTGTACTGGACACACATACACAAACAAACACTGTAAGGTGGCATTCACACAGGACATGTTCTTTGCATTCCAAAACAACAAGGTGGAGCAAAAAGAAATGGAATAGAACAGAGTCCCAAAAAATGTTTTTCTCTATCATTCATCGCTTCAAAACTAACTCAAACGAAATAGATCTTAAAATATTTTTCGTTTTCGTTTTTAATACTTTGACTTGTGCATGTTACAAAATAGTTTGTTGCTTTTAACGTCTCCATCTGTTGCATCGCAAACATGCCATCTACTGGCCATGAGTTTCATATGCATGTAATAAGCCAATCGTGTGGCAGCAGTGCAATGCATAAAATCATGCAGATACGGGTCAGGAACTTCAGTTAATGTTCACATCAACCATCAAAATGGGGAAAAATGTGATCTGGACCGTGGCATGATTGTTGGTGCCAGATGGGCTGGTTTGAGTATTTCTGTATCTGCTGATCTCTTGGGATTTTCACACACAACAGTCTCTAGAATTTACTGCGAATGGTGCCAAAAACATCCAGTTAGCGGCAGTTCTGTGGATGAAAACGCCTTGTTGATGAGAGAGATCAGCAGAGAATGGCCAGATTGGTTCGAGCTGACAGAAAGGATATGGTAACTCAGATAACCACTCTGTACAATTGCAGTGAGCAGAATAGCATCTCAGAATGCACAACACGTTGAACCTTGTTTTCTGCTGTTGTAGCCCATTCACCTTCAGGTTTGATGTGTTAATTCCACAGAACTGTAGCTAATGAAATCCCAGGAGATCAGCAGTTACAGCAATACTCAATTCAGCCCATCTGGCACCAACAATCATGCCACGGTCCAAATCACTGAGATCATATTTTAGCACAAATGGAGCACAAGTACATGTTCTGTGTGTACTCCCTGTAAAGCCTAAACATACTTTAAGTACATGAAGGCAGACCAAATCACGCGGTCTAGTTGAACATACATAATGTGCGTTTGAGAGTTACTGTGACGGTAAAGATGTGGTCACACTTGGCTTTGGGCATGCAAAATTATTTCAGACAAGATATGACGTCACGTTATAGGGCTTATGGTTGAAATAATTAGTATAGTACATGTATCACAAATAACCAATAATATTATCTTCTAGTCACTTTCCTGCAATAATAAAAACAAGCAGCTTTGAAATATGTATTCCTTAAATTGAGTCAAGAGGCCAATCTCTGACGTTTCAATCTTCTATTGGCCATATGTCTTATCGCCATCTGAATTAGCAGGTCAGAGTTGGCCAAACTTGAACTTTTGTGCAGAGCAGAATGCTAAATATCTTTGCATGAGCTTGCGTTTCTGGTGTTCATAGCGCCCCTTCTGGCAACATTGAGAATGCATTATTTTGAAACGCAACAATGCGCATAATCGAGCTGGAAGCGTCTGCGTTCACATACTTGCATAGAGTTTGTTTAAGCCTTTAAGACTTAAAAATGTTCAGTTCTGACAGCTAGTGATAATTTGATTTAGAATGGAAACAACACATTTACCATTTTAATTGAAGGCTGGAACAGTCAAAACAATGGGAAGAAATGTCAAATTTCCAGTAATCAGTGAAGACAATATATCTGTATGTGATGATCATACCATTTGCTTCTTCCATCCATTAATATGTACATGCTATGATTAGTGCCCCAAATCAGATTAAAATATTTTAGTTAGATGATTTTCAAAACAGACATTGAGATTTCATAGAAAAAGTAACGGAGATTAATTTTGAATATTTGTGTCCTCATTTTAACTGTACCTTCCTGTATCCACCCTAGTCTGGCTGTATGATGCCAAAAAGAGGATCGGTGAGGTGTCACGTGTCAATAAGCATTTAAGGTTGACAGAAGGAGTCATGGATGCTGGGTAGGACATGCGTTACAGATGTGATGTTCAAAAGCAGACATCTGCGAATGTGTAATATGAGAAAAGTGGGTGGGCAGGTGATCGGGTGGTTGGTATTAATTTGTGATTGGTTGGGAAAAAGGCAGATAATGACTGACCCAGACTCCACTGGAACTACGTAAAGACTGGTTAACACTAATATAGAAACAAACTGAACAGAATTGTATAGAATAGTATAGAACAGAACCAAACCGAAAAGAACCGAATTGATTAAAATAGAACAGAGGAGCAAAACATGTCAAATTTCCAGTAATCAGTGAAGACAATATATCTGTATGTGATGATCATACCATTTGCTTCTTCCATCCATTAATATGTACATGCTATGATTAGTGATGAGATCCGACCAGAAATGCTGAAAGCTTTGGATGTGGAGGGGGTGTCATGGATGACACGCCTCTTCAACATTGCGTGGAAATCTGGGCAGAACGGGGTGGTGGTTCCCCTCTTCAAAAAGGGAGATCAGAGAGTGTGTGCCAACTACAGGGGTATCACACTTCTCAGCCTCCCTGGTAAAGTTTACTCCAAGGTGCTGGAGAGGAGGGTTCGGCCGATTGTCGAACCTCGGATTGAAGAGGAACAATGCGGTTTTAGGTCCTGGCCGTGGAGCGACGGACCAGATCTTTACTCTTGCAAGGATCCTGGAGGGGCCTGGGAGTATGCCCATCCGGTCTACATGTGTTTTGTGGATCTGGAGAAGGCGTATGACCGGGTCCCCGGGAGAGACTGTGGGAGGTGCTGCGGGAGTACGGGGTGGGGGGTCCCTTCTTAGGGCGATCCAATCCCTGTACGTCCAAAGCGAGAGCTGTGTCGGGTCCTCGGCACGAAGTCGAGTTCATTCCATGTGGGGTTGGTCTCTGCCAAGGCTGCGCTTTGTCACCAATCCTGTTTGTGATATTCATGGACAGAATATCAAAGCGTAGTCGGGTGGGGAAGGTGTGCTGGTTCGGTGGGCTGGGGATCTCATCAGCTGCTTTTGCAGATGATGTTGTCTTCATGTCATCATCGGTCCGTGACCTTCAGCTCTCACTGGATAAACGGCAGTCGAGTGTGAAGCAGCTGGGATGAGGATTAGCACCTCTAAATCTGAGGCCATGGTTCTCAGCAGGAAACCGATGGAGTGCGTACTCCAGGTAGGGAATGAAGTTTTGCCCCAAGTGAAGGAGTTCAAGTACCTCGGGGTCTTGTTCTCGAGTGAGGGACAATGGAGCGGGAGGTTGGCCGGAGAATCGGGGCAGCGAGGCGGTATTGCACTCGCTCTATCGCACCGTTGTCAAGAAAAGAGAGCTGAGCCGAAAGGCAAAGCTCTCGATCTACCGGTCAATTTTTGTTCCTACCCTCACCTATGGTCATGAAGGTTGGGTCATGACCCGAAAGAACTAGGTCGCGAGTACAAGCGGCCGAAATGGGCTTCCTCAGAAGGGTGGCGGGCTTCTCCCTTAGAGATAGGGTGAGGAGCTCAGTCAACCGTGAGGAGCTCGGAGTAGAGCCGCTGCTCCTTTGTGTTGAAAGGAGTCAGTTGAGGTGGTTTGGGCATCTGGTAAGGATGCCCCCTGGCCGCCTCCCTAGGGAGGTGTTTCAGGCACGTCCAGCTGGGAGGAGTCCTCGGGGAAGACCAAGGACTAGGTGGAGAGATTACATCTCCACACTGGCCTGGGAGCATCTCGAGGTCCCCCAGTCAGAGTTGGTTAATGTGGCTCGGGATAGGGAAGTTTGGGGCCCCCTGCTGGAGCAGCTGCCCCCGCGACCCGACTTCGGATAAGCGGTTGAAGATGGATGGATGGATGGATGGATGGAGAGGAGCAAAACAGAAGAGTATAGAATAGTCTAGAATCAAACCATATAGAACAGAATCAAACAGAACTGAATGTAGTATAGAATTAACTAAATACAGTGGCAATAAAAGTATTTGAACCCTTTGGAATTACCTGCATTTATGTATAAATTTGTCTTAGATCTTCATCTAAGTTACAATAATGAAAACACACTTCGTTTTAACGAACACACAAATTACTGTATTGTTCAGTACATTTTGAATACATCATTCAAACATTCACAGTGTAGGTTGTGAACGGTGTTATGTACCTCTAGGCTAATGACGTCAATGAAAGTTAGAGACAGGAGTTGGAAAACCTGGCATCCAATTAATGAAACTAGATTGGAGGTGTGGGTTAGAGCTACTTTGACTTATAAAAAGCACTCAAACATTTTGAGTTTGCTATTCACAACAAGCATCTGCTGACGTGCCTCGAAAAAAAGAGATCTCAGAAGACCTACAATCAAGAATTGTTACTTTGCATAAAGCTGGAAAGGATTACAAAGTAATCTTGAAGAGCTTAGATATTTATATGTCCACAGTTAGACAAATTGTCTATATATGGAGACGATTTAGTACTATGGGTACTCTCACTAGAAGTGGCTGTCCTGCCAAGATGACTCAAAGGCACACCGCAGGATGCTCAACGAGGTCAAAAAGAATCCAAGTGTAGAAAAGGCCCCAAAGTTATGTTAATGTTGCTATTATTTAGTACAGTTGACCATATTAGGCTTTATGTTTTCACGTTTACTTCCGTTTAATCAGTGCTGGCCAACGCGCGCGCTGGTTTGTATATTATCTGACGTCACGCAGTTTGTATGCAGTAGAATAGAGATAGTCGGTCGGTTGGATTGTTGTGAACTGCACCTTTCTTCAGAGTGTGCGTAAATGAGAAGAGTAAGTACATCTGTGATGTCGTATTATTTGTTATACTAGTTATTTCTGTGATTTGAGGTGCATTAAGGAGTTTTAAGAGTTTGAGGAGTTGCTATGCGACCGCGAGTGCTATTTATATCTGCGCTCGTACATTTCACGTTCGAGCTCGGCTCATCTGATTTAGTACGTCATGTTAAAGACATGTAATCTAATATCTTGATGTGTTTTATACTTTCATATTTGTTGTTGGGATTGATCAGTGCTTTGTAATTTAGTATATTGTTATTTGGATCGCTTTAGAGGTTTTTCTATCAAAGCTGTGTTAACTCGTATGGAACATTGCATCCAGTACGGGGTTTTTTCCACGATAACGCATCAAGCTGTTTAGTTATTTAGAAGCTATAAAGTGTATTAGTATAGATGATAGTAAATGATGTCTATGTTAATGGGAATTACCTTATGATAAACTCTGAGAATCCTGTATATTAATGTTTACATCTTTTCACTATGCTTACATTATTATAGTTTTAGAGATATACTGTATAGTTATATACTGACTATTGTTTGCTTATGTTTTGCAATGTATATTAGTGTTTATAGAGGGATGTGTATGCATATGTTTCATTTATTCATTCTGTATTTGTTTATCTCTTTATAGAAAACCACACTAATACAATCAGAATTCACAAGAAAGAAGAATAAAGAATAGAAAGAGAATTATCTCTCTGCTCATCATTTCATACTCTGGAAGATTTGGCCTTGAGTGGTGTTCTGGCCGACACACCTGAGTGAACTTAGTGATAAACCCAGAATTAGCACATAGACTGAGCGTCTACCTAATATCTTCACTACACCAAGAGTGACAGATAAAGACTTGAGGGTATTATTGGAACTGATTAACATCTCTGTTCATGAGTCTACTTTACGGAAAACATGAAAAAGGCATGGTGTCCTGACGAAGGAAGCCGCTGTTTTCCAGCAAAAACGTTGCTGCATGCCTGAAGTTTGCCAAAGACCACCTTGACATTCAACAACGCTACTGGGAAACTGTTTTATGGACTGATGAAACTACGGTTGAATTTTTGGGGAAAAACACACAGCACTGCGTTTGGTGTAAAAAGGGCACCGCATACCAACATGAAAACATCTTCCCAATGGTGAAGTACTGCTTCAGGCCTGGACTGCTTGCCATCATCAAGGGAGAAATTAATTCCCAAGTTTATCAAGATATCCTACAGGATTGTGCAGGTCTAATCCAAAACTACTGAAAACGCTTGGTTGAGGAAAGTGCTGGAGGAGGATCGACCAGTAATTAAATACAAGAGTTCACTTACTTTTTCGTAAGTGAACTCGAAAACGGGGAATGGGATGTGTTCAGTAAAGACATAAAAGATTATAATTGTCTTTGTGTTGTTAGCTTAAGCACATTGTGTTTATCTATATTTGTGACTTTGATGAAGGTGAGATCACATTTTATGACCAATTAATGCAGAAAACCAGCTAATTCCACAGGGTTCACATACTTGTTCTTGCCACTTCAATTATAATAGAACAGAACAGAGTAGATTCAAACCAAATAGAGCAGAATCTAGTAGATTAAATATGTATAGAATAGCATTGAACAATCAAATTTAATCCAATAGAATGGTATCAAACGAAACGAATGGAATAGAACTACATGAAATAGAATTTGTTGACTCAGGATAATTTCATGTGGTCGGGGGAGGAATAGAATGTAAAAACACATACATAAACACACAAGTATTTCAGTTAGTAAGATGATATTAGCGACATCGCACGTATATTGCACATATTTATATAGTCATTGTTCTGGGATACTTGTGATCACAAATAAAACAAACAAAAAATAAACAAGTTCACTGTACTTTAATAATTTTATAACCGTTATGAATGACATGGATTCTACTGGAAATTCAAAGCTTGATGTTTATGTGCTGTAATGCCCAGATAGCACGTAAACAGTGTTCTGGTCTGTTAGTTGTGAGCAAACACAAGCGCTGAATAAATCTCAGCAGCTAAAGAGGGAAGACGTCTGACTTTGAGTCTGAGCGACTGTTCTGGAATTCTATCGCATGTGCTTCTGAGACACAGGAAGTGACATGGTGAGTCAAGAGTTTCCTCTCCACTTACCAGATCTGTAACCGGATCTTCTTTCCTCTCAGTTCCACTGTTTTGATTTTAAAATCCACACCTTCAAGAACACAAACGGTGAAAACAAACACACAATAAGAGAAGCAGGATGAAAGATCAGTCATACTACGCCTACTTGTGCCACTCTAGGTGGTGCGCTTACAGTGATTTTACTATGATAAAGGCCATTTTAGGTATTCGATTTCATGTCGTACAAATGCCTTCCCTCTACTGACATACACCAAAACTTAATTCTAACTCTCATAAATATTTATCCAGAACCTCTAACCTTAAACGAACACAAAACATGTTGGGTGATCCTGCGTTAATGACAAATAACAGCTAAGACAAGCCAAAACTCTTGCTCTCTAGGCTCGTATGACAATCACAAGCGTGACAAAGCGGAAAAGAGTTAAGGCATGTTGTAGCAGCTGCGTGTCAATGTGTGTCTGGCTATTCTGGGATATTAGGTTATAGTGAAACTAATCTGACCTGAAGACCGATCATAACTGACTACACTACTGCTCTAATACAGCTGAAGTCAGAAGTTTACATACATCTTAGCCAAATACATTTAAACTCAGTTTTTCACAATTCCGGACATTTAATCGTAGAAAACATTCCCTGTTTTAGGTCAGTTTGGATCTCTACTTTATTTTAAGAATGTGAAATGTCACAATAATAGTCGAGAGAATGATTTATTTCAGATTTTATTTCTTTCATCACATTCCCAGTGGGTCAGAAGTTTACCTACACTTTGTATTTGGCATCATTGCCTTTAAATTGTTTAAATTGGGTCAAAAGTTTTGGGTCACCCTCCACAAGCTTCTCACAATACGTTGCTGGAATTTTGGCCCATTCCTCCAGACAGAACTGGTGTAACGGAGTCAGGTTTGTTGCTTCAATATATACACCAAAATTTTCCTTCCACGTGATGACATCTATTTTGTGAAGTGCATCAGTCCATCCTGCATCAAAGCCCCCCACACATGATGCTGCACCCCCATGCTTCACGGTTGGGATGGTGTTCTTCGGCTTGTAAGCCTCACCCCTTTTCCTCCAAACATAATGATGGTCATTACAGCCAAACAGTTCAATATTTGTTTCATCAGACCAGAGGACATTTCTTCAAAAAGTAAGATCTTTGTCCCCATGTGCACTTGCAAATTGTAGTCTGGCTTTTTTATGGCGTTTTGGAGCATTTGGCTTCTTTCTGGCTGAGCAGCCTTTCAGGTTATGTCGATATAGGACTCGTTTTGCTGTGGATCTAGATACTTGTCTACCTGTTTCCTCCAGCATCTTCACAAGGTCCTTTGCAGTTGTTCTGGGATCGATCTGCACTTTTCGCACCAAACTGCGTTCATCTCTAGGAGACCGAATGAGTCTCCTTCATGAGCGGTATGATGGCTGTGTGGACAATTACTTGTGTCATCCACAAAGTAGATGTCCTTAATGACTTGCCAAAACTTAGTTTGCTAATACGAAATCTGTGGAGTGGCTAAAAAAATGTGTTTTAATGATTGTAAACTTTTGACTTCAACTTTATGTAGACTATACTACACTTACATCTAGTTATCCATATATATATATATATATATATATATATATATATATATATATTACCCAAAAATATGTAGTTTTATAATTACCTAAAGTTAACTACTAACTAACATCTACAGGTTACTAATTAGCCATTGTCAACTTAATAAACCATATTTATTATATACAGTAACCTAATTATAGTTAACACATTATCTTTATCTAGTAAAACCATTATCTAGTTTTTTTGGCTAAGTTTATGTAATATGTCTAAATAAACTGGAATTTGCTTGTCTTCGGTGTACAGGAGTAAATAAACAGAACAACTGCTGGTTGTTATGGTAGCTATAAGGGGACATATAATTGACACTAGTAAACAAGTAAACCGACAGCGTTTCTTCACGAGCATCCAGACTGACAGCTCAACTTTCTGTTTGTCTTACCCACAGTGGACTTGCACGCCTCGCAGAAGGTGTCATCGGTGAATCTCTCCATCAGACTGGTCTTGCCCACGCCGCGGGAGCCGATGATGATCACCTGCAATTTATAATCAGCGGCTCGCGGAGGCATCTTCCTGCGGCGCTGCGACGCTCCCACGGCGGGTGAGCCTCCACCGGCCCACCGCTGGACATCGAATCCCGACTCCATCCAGCACTAACGGCCACTCCACATCTGCTTCACGGCTGGGGCACTTTAAATACACCCGCACATCACAGAGAGGAACTTAAATCAACTTTATATCGGCTTTTATCAGGAGTTTGTCAAAGTTAACTTCCCCTCAGTCGGTTGTTGTCCTGCGCTGGTAACACTAGAGCGGGCGTGATGTCACCACAACTTCCGGTTCCGACGCGTTCCAAAGGAAGCAGCAAATTTCCCTCTGGAATAAAAACATTTGGAGGATTCACCCATTGCAAATAATGTGAAATGTGAAACTTGAAAATAAATCGTTTCGCTTTTGATTGAATAAGAAATGAAAATATATATATATATATTAATAGAAAAATTATAGTAGTTAAATAATTAGTTAAGATTTTACTTCATCTGTTAGTTCTACATTCTGATTATGTTTACGATTTAGACAGCATAATAATTGTGTATTTTATTTATTTATAATTCTGAAAGAATTAAGAAGAAAATGTATTGGGAGAACTGTATAAAAATGCACTGGCAGCCAAACGTTTGGAATAATGTAGGCCTACAGATTTTGTTGTTTGGAAGGAAATTGGTGCTTTAATTCACCAAAGTGGCATTCAACTGATCACAAAGTATAGTCAGGACATTACTGATGTAAAAAAAAAAAAACACCACCATCACTATTTGAAAAAAAAATTATAAAAAGAAAGCCATTATTGATCAACTCTAGACAGGCCCCATTTCCAGCAGCCATCACTCCAACACCTTATCCTTGAGTAATCATTTTAAAATGATAATTTGGTACTAGAAAATCACTAGCCATTTTATCAAAAACAGTTGAAAGCTATTTGGTTCATTAAATTAATCTTACCATCATCTTTGTGTTTATTTTTGAGTTGCCACAGTATGCAATAAACTGGCATGTCTTAAGGTCAATATTAGGTAAAAATGGCACAAAATTAAATAAAGAAAAATAGATAGATAGATAGATAGATAGATAGATAGATAGATAGATAGATAGATAGATAGATAGATAGATAGATAGATAGATAGATAGAAAGAACGAAAAATATGCAGCTTTCACTATAAACTCGTCAGTCAATCATTGCTTTGAGGAATGAAGGCTATACAATTCTTGAAATTGCCACACACAAACAAAAAACTGCATACAAAGTTGTACACTACAGTCTTCAAAGACAAAGCACAACTGACTCTAACAAGGACAGAAAGAGATGTGGAAGACCAGATGTACAACTAAACAAGAGGATAAGTACATCAGAGTCTCTAGTTTGAGAAATCGACACCTCACATGTCCTCCGCTGACAGCTTCATTGAATTCTACCCGCTAAACACCAGTTTCATGTACAACAATAAAGAGAAGACTCAGGAGGAATTATGGGAAGAATTACAAAGAAAAGACACTTTTGAAATAGAAAAACAAAAAGAAAAGGTTCGAGTGGGCAAAGAAACACAGACATTGGCCAACAGATAATTGGAAAAGAGTGTTACGGATCTAAATACCATTGAGCTTTTGTGGGATCAGATAGACTGTAAGGTGCATGAGAAATGCCCGACAAGACAGCCACATCTATGGCAAGTGCTACAGGAAGTGTGGGGTGAAAGGTCACCTGAGTATCTGGACAAACTGACAGCTAGAATAACAAGGATCTGCAAAGCTGTCATTGCTGCACATGGAGGATTTTTTGATGAGAACACTTTGAAGTAGTTTAAGAAGATTTTTCTTTTTCCCAAAATTTATTAGTCATTTTTTCACATTATTAATGTCCTGACTATACACTGTGATCAGTTGAATGCCACTTTGTTTTTTTCTTCCCATTAGAGCTAAATCTGTAAATGTTTCCAAACTTTTGGCCACCAGTGTATGTTTATTTTTTAGATTGAAAGTAATAGAAAAGCTTAACATTAATAGAAAATAAATATATTTATGTATAGTTGTAAAATACATTTGTATACTACAGTATAGCCTACTATACTGCCTTATTTTGTAATAGTATAATTATAGTGTATACAGTCTACAAAAGAGTATACTGTATATTTAACTGATTGTAACTAATATTTCAGCTACTTTATGCAAATTATGTCTAAACTATAGATTCAATTTATAAAGTATCAGTTTTAATTTATTAATGGTAGATGTAAAGGGCATTTAATATATATATATATATATATATATATATATATATATATATATATATATATATATATAAACTATCGTTTTGGCAAGTTGTTTAGAACATCTACTTTGTGCATGACACAAGTAATTTTTCCAACAATTGTTTACAGACCGATTGTTCCACTTTTAATTGACTATATCACAATTCCAGGGGTCAGAAGTTTACGGCGGCTTGGAAAATTCCAGAATATTATGTCAAGCCTTTACATAATTAGCAAATTAGCTTCTGATAGGAGGTGTACTGAACTGGAGGTGTACCTGTGGATGTGTTTGAAGGCCTACCTTTAAACTCAGTGCCCTTTTGCTTGACATCATGTAAACATCAATCTGTAACACAAAAAATGTTGGAACTCCACAAGTCTGCTTCATCCTTGGGAGTAATTTCCAAATGCCTGAAGGTACCACATTATTCTGTACAAACAAAAATACACAAGTATAAACACCATGGGACCACGTAGCCATCATACCTTCTCCTAGAGATGAACGTATTTTGGTGCGAAAAGTACAAATCAATCACAGAACAACAGCAAAGGACCTTGTGAAGATGCTGGAGGAAACAGGTAGACAAGTATCTATATCCACAGTAAAACAAGTGCACATGGGGACAAAGATCTTACTTTTTCGAGAAATGTCCTCTGGTCTGATGAAATAAAACTTTAACGTTTTGGCCATAATGACCATCGTTATGTTTGGATGAAATAGGGTGCGGCTTGCAAGCCGAAGAACGCCATCCCAACCGTGAAGCATGGGGGTGCAGCATCATGTTGTGGGGGTGCTTTGATGCAGGAGGGACTGGTGCACTTCACAAAATAGATGACATCATGAGGAAGGAAATGTATGTGGATATATTGAAGCAAATTCTCAAGTCATCAGCCATGAAGTTAAAGCTTGGACACAAATGGGTCTTACAAATGGACAATGACCCCAAGCACACCTCCAAAGCTGTGGCAAAATGGCTTAAGGACAACAAAGTCAAGATATTGGAGTGACCATCACAAACTACTGACATCAGTCCAATAGGAACTTTGTGGGCAGAACTGAAAAAGCGTGTGTGAGCAAGGAGGCCAACAAACCTGACTCAGTTACACCAGTTCTGTCTGGAGGAATGGGACAAAATTCCAGCAACTTATTGTGAGAAGCTTGTGGAAGACTACCCAAAAAGTTTGTCCCAAGTTAAACAATTTAAAGGCAATGATGCCAAATACAAAGTGTCTGTAAACTTCTGACCCACTGGGAATGTGATTAAAGCAATAAAATCTGAAATAAATAATGTTCTCTATTATTATTCTGAAATAATATTATATATACTTTTATTTAACATTCTTAAAAAAAAAAGTGGTGATCCTAACTGACCTAAGACAGGGAATGTTTTTACGATTAACTGTAAGGAATTGTAAAAACTGAGTTATGGTTGTTGGCAGATCGGATGTTCCAAGCTTCTTGGAGATTTCTCCACAGTTCTATTTATTCTGTCTCAATTGCTTCTGTCTCTTTATGTAATCTCAGACTGACTCCATATTCAGTGGGGGGCATGATGTCTGTTGCAGTGCTCCCTGTTCTTCTATTCTAATCTTTTCTATTTGCAAAAAGTAATGTTTGGAGAGTCTAACATTTATATTTCCTATTGACACACTAAAGCTGAAGATATAAATAACCATCTTAAGACAAATGCTTTTGTGAAAAATTGTATGTGCCTAAAAGGTTTGCACAGAACTGTATACATACATACATACATACATACATACACACACACATATATATATATATTACTTTAAACAGTATATTTACAGTGAAATATATTTATACAAATAATTTTGTAATATATTTTTATTATTTAAAATTATGTTTTATATATATATATATTGTTTTATTTATGTTCCTTTTACATTTAACTCTGTACTGTTGTCGTTTAGAGAGAGAGAGAGAGAGAGAGAATCGCAGATGTGTGAGTTGGTACTTCAGCTTCCCTCTCGGCTCCCGTAGAAAAACACCGTGACGTGATGAGGTCTTATGGAAAATCAGGATAATCATCATCCTCCTCAATCCGAATAGCGAGTTGGTGTCCTCTTCATCCGCTGAACGAGCGCCATGGCCGCACAAAAGATCAACGAGGCGCACGAGCACATCGCCAAAGCGGAGAAATGGTGAGACAAGAGCATAAAATTATAATAGAACAGATGTATTCTCATTCATTTCACTGATACACACAAACACGGGAGTTACCTGTAGCCTCCTGCTGGCTGGCCTTGTGGCTTCAGTGTTGTTTTCTATTAATCTGTCTATATGAATGCCAGGTGACGGAGCTCGTTTATTTGAACACACTTGATTTAATGGTGTTATCTAGATAATTATGTGAGAAGATGAAGGATGCAGAAGTGTGTTGTGTTGCACCATCATTAATATAGCGTTATCCAGCGACCGTGATTGCGTAATCGTGCTGGAGGTTACCTTGACGACAGCTGCTGTGGTGCTGATGTTGATATTAAGGCATCTCAAACTCTAGCCAGTGGGAATATGATAATGTGGGTCATTCCTACAATGAATAACATTTTCTTGAACCCATCATATCAGACCAGGGCTAATTGTCACAATGTCTCAGAGTCCAGTTGCACAAATCTCTTTTGTATGTCATCGAAGAAAAGAAAAAAACAAGTGAATTTTATCCCCCAAAATAAATTTTAATATATTGTTTTTGTAATAGCAGTAGGTTAAACAAGTGAATACACTAAAGCCGAACATTGTCAACTGGCAATGTCAGGTTGGGGCAAGTTGTCATTAACATTTTAAATATTTATTTTTGTTTAAATGGATGTTTTCCAATGAACTGTTTGTAATTTACGTGGATTTATTATTATTATTATTATTATTATTATTATTATTAAATAGAAACCTTCTAACTAAGGGGTAAAACCTTTTTCCTGCAATACATGTACAATTAAATTAGACATATTGGTTCTTGGACTGGAGCAACATGTCTGATTGTGGATGATGGGGGGTTTGGTATTGGTCTGTGAATGGTTCTTGGAGGGAGGGTCTTGGAATGGTTCTTGGAGGCTCTGGTCTGGGAATGGTTCTTGGAGGGAGGGACTGGGAATGGTTCTTGGAGGGAGGGTCTGATGTCATTGTGTTAACTGTTTGTAATTTACTTGGATTTATTATAATTATTTTTATTATTATTATTAAATAGAAACCTTCTAAATAAGGGGTAAAACCTTTTTCCTGCAATACATGTACAATTAAATTAGACATATTGGTTCTTGGAGCAACATGTCTGAATGTGGATGATGGGGGGTTTGGTATTGGTCTGGGAATGGTTCTTGGAGGGAGGGTCTGGGAATGGTTCTTGGAGGCTCTGGTCTGGGAATGGTTCTTGGAGGCTCTGGTCTGGGAATGGTTCTTGGAGGGAGGGTCTGGGAATGGTTCTTGGAGGGAGGGTCTGGGAATGGTTCTTGGAGGGAGAGTCTGGGAATGGTTCTTGGAGGGAGGGTCTGGGAATGGTTCTAGGAGGCTCTGGTCTGGGAATGGTTCTTGGAGGGAGGGACTGGGAATGGTTCTTGGAGGCTCTGGTCTGGGAATGGTTCTTGGAGGGAGGGACTGGTAATGGTTCTTGAAGGCTCTGGTCTGGGAATGGTTCTTGGAGGGAGGGACTGGGAATGGTTCTTGAAGGCTCTGGTCTGGGAATGGTTCTTGGAGGGAGGGACTGGGAATGGTTCTTGGAGGGAGGGTCTGATGTCATTGTGTTAACTGTTTGTAATTTACTTGGATTTGTTATTATTATTTTTATTATTATTATTAAATAGAAACCTTCTAAATAAAGGGTAAAACCTTTTTCCTGCAATACATGTACAATTAAATGAGACATATTGGTTCTTGGAGCAACATGTCTGAATGTGGATGATGGGGGGTTTGGTATTGGCCTGGGAATGGTTCTTGGAGGGAGGGTCTGGGAATGGTTCTTGGAGGCTCTGGTCTGGGAATGGCTCTGGTCTGGGAATGGTTCTTGGAGGGAGGGTCTGGGAATGGTTCTTGGAGGCTCTGGTCTGGGAATGGTTCTTGGAGGGAGGGTCTGGGAATGGTTCTTGGAGGGAGGGTCTGATGTCATTGTGTTTTATCTCACACAGTTTAAAGACCAGCATGACTAAATGGAAGCCAGACTATGACGAAGCCGCTTCAGAGATGGCAAAAGCAGGTGATAAAGCTTTCTTATAAACTGTTAGAGATCTTACACTGACAACATCGATGCCGTTTATATAAAGGAAATTGTGATATTTGATTGACCTGAGATATTACATTTAGCCTACTTATATTTACATAATGTCTGTTTTCTGTTCTGTTAGCTGTGGCTTTCAAAAATGTGAAGCAATTTGAGCAAGCGAAGGACGCGTATCTGAAGGAGGCCGAATATCACACAGAAAATAAAGCGTATCCTTCTTTATCACAGCAGCACACGATTCTGTAGTTCCAGTTACTTTTAAAGGACAGACTCAGAAATAATCATAATTACATTGTTACGCCAGCAAGCTAGAGCAACATTTGGGCACTTCAGTCTTATGACAATGTTTTTATTTCATCTGTTGATTTAACTTTATATGTTAGTTACGCATTATGAAAATACGACATATACAGAATTATGATATACCATAATGTATATTCTGATGGAATATTAGGTTACATTATTTTCTAAGTAGAATTAGATTTAGACTGAGTAGTATTTGTTTAAGATGGTTTAATTCTCTCACATTAAATACTTTTATTCACTTAACTAAATATCACAGACTCTTCCATGCAGCAAAGTAAGTAACTATTAACTATTACCTATGAACGATCTATAGATAGCACTCTATTATACACTATAATACACCATCCATCTATAATTTACTAATTATCCATAGGAAATTATCTAATCTCTAATAACTATCAATTATTTCGTAATTATCAATAGTTCACTTTCTGAACTATAGCTACAGTGGCAAGAAAAAATATGTGAACCCTTTGGAATTACCTGCATTTATATATACATTTGTCTTGCAATTTGGTTACAATAATGAACAAACGCAATCTGTTTTAACGAATAAAACACAAATTATTATATTGTTCTGGCACATATTGAATAAATCATTCAAACATTCACAGTGTGTAGGTTGGAAAAAGTATGTGAACCCCTAGGCTAATGATGTTAAAAAAAGCTAATTAGAGATTAAGAGTTGGCAAACCTGGCATCCAGTTAATAAAAAAAGATTGGAGGTGTGGGTTAAAGCTACTTTGTCTTATAAAAAGCACTCAAGCATTTTCAGTTTGTTATTCACAAGAAGCATCTGCTGACATACCTCGAATAAAGAGATTTCAGAAGACCTTCGATCAAGAATTGTTGCTTTGCATAAAGCTGGAAAGGGTCACAAAGTTAACTGGAAGAGTTTAGATATTCATCTGTCCACAGTTAGACAAACTGTCTATAAATGGAGACGATTTAGTACTATAGGTACTCTCACTAGAAGTGGCCGTCCAGCCAAGATGACTTAAAGGGCACACCTCAGGATGCTCAATGAGGTAAATAAGAACCCTAGGGTGAAAATTAAAGATTTTAAGGAATCATTGGAACTGGTTAGCATCTCTTTTCATGAGTCTACTATATGGAACACATTAAACAGGTGTGATGTCCATGGCAGGACACTACAGAAGAAGCCGCTGCTTTCCAACAAAAACATTGCTGTGCACCTGAATTTGCCAAAGACCACCTTGACACTCCACAACACTACTAGGAAACTGTTTTGTGGACTGATTAAACTAAGGTTGAATTGTTTGGGAAGCATTTTAAGCACTACGCATGGTAAAAAGGACACCTCATACCAACAGGTAGAGGGAGCAACATGATTTGGGGTTGTTTTGCTTCTTCGGGGCCTGGACCGCTTGCCATCATCGAGGGAGAAATGGATTCCCAAGTTTCTCAAAATATCCTACTGGATGATGTTAGGGTAGCTATGTGCCGGCAGAAGTTGGGTGATGCAGCAGGACAATGACCCTAAACATCAAAGAAAAAACCACTACAGACTTTTGAAAAAAACCACTACAGACTTTTGGCTTCCAAAAAGAATATCCACCTTTTGGAGTGTCCCAGTCACTCAGACCTTAACCCAATAGAGATGCTGTAGAATGACCTCAAGAGAGCCGTTCACACCGGACATCCTGAGAATATGGCTGATCTGAAGCAGCTCTGTAAGGAAGAACGGTCCAGAAATCCTTCTGAACGTTGTGCAGGTCTAATCCGCAGCTACCAGAAATGCTTGATTGAGGTTATTGCTGCCAAAGCAGGATTTGCCAGTTGTTAAATCCAAGGGTTCACTTACTTTTACCACAGCACTTTAACGTTTAATCAGATGTGTTCAATAAAGACATACAATATTGTCTGTGTGTTGTTAGCTTAAGCATGTTGTTGTTTGTTTGTCTATATTTGTGACTTTGATGAAGATGAGATCACATTTTATGACCAATTAATGCAGAAAACCAGCTAATCCCAAAGGGTTCACATACTTTTTTTGTCACTCTATCTATAATTTATTAATAACCTGTAGTTAACTTTCTAAACTACAGCTGTTTATAATTTAATAATTGTCCTTAGTTAACATTCTGTACTATATCTACATGCATCTACTCTATAATTAACGAATTATCCATCGTTAGCTTGGATACTCACTGTCTATAGTTTACTAATTAATAATAGATTAGATAATTAGTAAAGTGGTATAGAGCTGTTTAAATCAGATTTATGTGAAATCACACATTTCATCTGACATACCGTATATTATTCTCTCACCGTGTTTTCACTCATAATAACCATGTCTTTATTCTTCTCAGGGCGTACGAACAAGCAGGCATGATGTTAAAGGTGTGTTAAATACAGAATACTCAATCTTTAAGACTTTACACTGAAACAGTAAGTGAATGACTGTCATGTACACTCACAGGATATGAAGAAAATGCCTGAAGCCATTCAGTTAATAGAGAAGGCCAGCATCATGTATATGGAGAACGGGACCTCTGGAACTGCTGGAATGGCTTTGGACAGGGCTGGGAAGTAAGTGTACGGACCACTGACATGATAGGTTGTTTTGACTATTTTGTATTGTTTTAATCTTGAACAGAGGCTTTGGTAGTTTACGGATCAGATCAGGTAGTTCAAATGAAAAAGTTTGGAAAGGTGCGTGACATGCTATATTCCATCTAAAACTATTTGAAACAGGAATGTTTAAGCTTAAGGATTAAATTGGATATTTGTACTTTTAAAAATGTATTTGACACACCACAGGAACCTTTAAAATGAACCTGTTATTATAATTCTTATAATTTTTTTGTAGAAGCAAAACTGCCCGCATGGATACTTCAGTTTTGTTCTTTACATACCTTGAAGTGTGTGAATACAATAGGTGTATGACCAGGGCTGGACTGATAATCTGGCATTCCGGGCATTTTCCCGGTGGGCTGATGCACTTTGGGGCCAGTCAGGGGCGGACTGGCCATCGGGTGAACCGAGCGGGCCGGTGGGTCGGCTTCGAAACGTGCCGAATGGGCCCCGATAAGCTAAAATGAGCCGGCGCGTTATGCAGAATGGACCACAAAACGGCACCGCGATATGCAATAAAGGAGAGCGAACATCCCCCCTCCCCCTCCCCCAGCTCAACAACTTTTGGATCACCCCCCCAGCAAGTTTTGGGCCAGTTGCCATGTAAAATCCTGGGCCGATTTCTCTTCCCAGTCCAGCCCTGTGTATGACGGTTCTCTTACCATTACCAGTGTTAACAAGTAACATCCACTTCTACAGACTGATTGAGCCGATTGATCTAGAGAAAGCTGTGGACATGTACCAGAAAGCAGCATCTGTGTTTGAGGTGAGAAAACGCAAAACAGAATTCACAAAGCACGTTATTGTCAGTTTATCTCTTTATTAGTCGGTAATATGAAATAATGCTATAAATGATTCAAGTTTTAAATGCTATAGATGTGTCCTGAATATTCGCTAACATCTCATTTGAAATGGTCTTTGGTGAGTGCAGAATGAAGATCGTCTCAGACAGGCGGCAGAACTTCTGGGTAAATCCTCCAGGCTGCTGGTGAGACTGCGCAGGTGAGGATTAAAGCAATATGAATTAAAGGAATAGTTCTAATACAAATTTTGTCATTTATTTAACCTCATGTTGTTCCAAACCCATTTGACGTTTTAAATGGAAGGATATTAATGCAAATGTTTTTAAAACACTGAAGTAGACGCATTACGTGAACCGTGCTTGCATGTTTGGATGAGGCAGTTTCGTATAGTTTTATATTGAAGCTGCGATGTAACAAACCACGCTGTGGCAAACACCAGTCCAAGAAATATCCAATTGTTCAGGTGCATAGACTCAAAAATAATGCAAAAGGGAATCAATGATGAGCCTGCACTCAAACTAGGAAAAACCTCACATCAGTGTATTTATACAGAGGCCCCAACAGATCAAAAAATTTGCAAAAAGTGCCAAGTGCAGTAGAAAAACTTTTTTGGGTTCACCCCTTCATCTGTGCTAAATACCTTTTAAGCAACACACCTGCAATCATTTATAGTACAAGCTTTTGACCGTTAACATTCTAATATTGGGTATAACAGGATAGACAGTCGAAAAGTGTATTTTGTTCCATCCACCCATCCATCCACCCATCTATCCATCCACCCATCCACCCATCCATCCATCCATTCATCCATCCATCCATCCATCCATCCATCCATCCATCCATCCATCCATTCATTCATCCATCCACCCATCCATCCACCCATCCATCCATCCATCCACCCACCCACCCATCCACCCATCCATCCATCCTTTCATTCATTCATCCATCCACCCACCCATCCATTCATACATTCATCCATCCATCCACCCACCCACCCATCCATCCATCCATCCATCCATCCCATCCATCCATCCATCCATCCATCCATCCACCCACCCATCCATTCATTCATCCACCCACCCATCCATCCATCCATCCATATACCCACCCATCCATCCATCCATCCACCCACCCACCCACCCACCCATCCATCCATTCATCCACCCACCCATCCATCCATCCACCCATCCATCCATTCATTCATCCACCACCCATCCATCCATCCACCACCCATCCATCCACCCACCCATCCATTCATTCATCCACCCACAAACCCACCCACCCAACCATCCATCCACCCACCCAACCATCCATCCATCCATCCATCCATTCACCCATCCACCCACCCAACCATCCATTCATCCATCCATCCACCCATCCATCCATCCATCCACCCACCCACCCATTCATTCATTCATCCATCCATTCATTCATCCACCCACCCATCCATCCACCCACCCATCCATCCACCCAGGTGCTGTCAGTCGAGTAAAAATTATAATTGCGAATAATCGCATAATTTTTTAAATCGCGATTAATCACAGATTTGTCCTGTAGTCCTGAAATTCGACACTATAAATATTAATTTTCTTGTCAAAATGTATTTATTTCCATCTTAGGAAAGGAAACAAAACAATAAGTAACAATATAATGCTTTATTAACATTTTCCAAACAAAGCCTGTAGGATCTCTTGGTAGAAGGGCTCTGGCGCTGTAGTGTGTCTGTTTGTGGCGTGTGAATCAGTGTAATGACTCCGGGCGGACACCAAACTCCTCACTCAGGCGAGGGAGAGTAGAGTCACATGGGGTAACTTCCTCGGGATCACAATTAGTGGTTCTCGCTCTCAATGGGGACCTACTAAGTAGTTGGAATTGGGCAGAAAAGGGGATTAAAAAAAGAGCCTATGATTGGATCAATATTGCAGTGATTAATATGTTTCAGCTGGCAACAATTCTTTTAACCCTAACAGATGCAGTGTGCAGCTTCTCATTCTTAAACAACCGTGTCGGAAGACATATCCCGTGAACGTTGAAAAGATGTTTGTAACACATAAAGGATTGGCAAGGAGGAGACGGGAACTGGCTGAACAGTAAACATAAAGTTTAATGGTAAACTTAAAACAAACATAAACAAACATGCAGCATGGCCACGTCCTGACTTTTACCCCATTGGAAGTCTTTGGGATGTGCTGTAGAAGACTTTACGGAGTGGTTCGACTCTCCCGTCGTCAATACAAGAACTCGGCCGAACATGAATGCAACTCTGGATGTAAATAAATTCTGTGTTTCGACAACCTTATGCAATGTCAATGTAATCAAAGCTAAAGGTGGTCCAACGCAATATTTAAGAATACTTTATTTATGGCCAGACAATGTATTCTGTATATATATATATATATATATATATATATATATATATATAAAACCGCTTAAATTTTAAAGGCGGTTTTGCAAAGTGAAATATAATGGACTGAATATTACCTGACAAATAATAAAGATGAATAAATACAAAAAATGTTGGAACTAAACTTTGGATGGTGAATATTTATTACAATTAAATTTTGTGTGAAATGTTTAAAAAAATAAAAAAAATAAAACCGGATTAAATTTAATTCCCCACAAATGCAACCACTGTTTTTGTTTCAAAGACTTTTGTCATTATTATACTTCCATATTCTTTACGGAGGTTCAGAATGTTCACAGCAAGAGTGAATGGTGACCAGTAGCTGTCAAGGTCCATAAAGAATAAAACAGCATGATAAAAGTACAATAAAACTTGTTCACATGACTTGTGCACTATATTCCAAGTCTTCTGAAGCCATACGATAGCTTTCTGTGATGGATAGGCCAAATTTAAGAAACAGTTTACTAAAAAATGTTGCGTTCATTCACAATTATTTTGGGCCTCATGGTGGAATCTCATCTCTAAGCCCATGAATCTGATGTTTTCATTTGATACCTGTTGACCTTACATTTACAGTATGAGTTGTTTACATTGTTTGTTATTGTCCACAGGTTGGATGAAGCAGCTGTTTCCCTTCAGAAAGAGAAGAACATGTATAAGGAAATTGAGAACTACCCCACCTGCTTTAAGGTACATATTTACACATTCAACAGTATTTTATGTCACAGATAGAGAATAAAGGTGCTGTAAGCCGGGGGTTTTCAAACCCAGCGGGTCACAAAGGGGTATTCAGAAAATGAACAAAATAAAAGTGTAAAAATGTAGGTGGAAAAAAAGTTTGACATTACGAATTTGACATTATTAATGTTTTAAGACTGGTTGGAAATCATGAGACACTCTGAAGCAGTTTTGGGCTGCCGCCAGCAATTTCTCACACTCAAATTTAAAAACTCAACATTTACACATATAGTGGAATAATTGCAAAACATTGGTCTAATTTTTCAGAGAACCCCTCAAATAAAAATACTAAATTATTCATAAATTATATTGTATGTGTTTATAATTTTGTTCTAAACAGAAAGTTATTTTTCACCAAAATCATTTTTGTTGTTGTTCTTGTCCTAACTTTGTAAGCATGTTATTTTGGTTCTGTTCACCCCATCTCCCTCCAAATAGTCTTATTTTATTCCAATAGATGGCAGGAATGACTAGAAATGTTTTGTTTTCCTCTATCACCTTCCATCAAAAAATGCTGATTTGAAATGTAGGTGGTGCTATAATGCATTTTAGCCATTGCAGATGTTCGTCCATAGACATTCAGTCTAATTTTCAGTTCATGCACCACCCACATATTTTTCATTGAATATCTCGGCCTCTGAGTGGGCTAGAAGCTCAATCTAGGTGTCATTAGAAAGCTGAGATTTTATCATTAATAGTCAATAACATATACTTCTGATGATTTGTTTAGCATGCATGACATCTAAGATATAACATTTGATTATTCACAAAAGCAAGCTCACACACAAGGCAAGTTTTTTTGAACTTCCTAAGCTAAAAGCAGATGTAAAGTGTTTACCTATTTGGGGCTTACAGCAGCAGTTATCAGTGCATAATTGAGACGTTTGTGAAAAGTTGAGATTCTAAGCTTTCAAACAATACCACATATGCCTGACTTATGTATACGGCGACTTGAACGTTTTAAGCATAAACGTTTTTTGCGCAGATCGGTTTTAAGTAAGAACTAATGTGTAAATGTAAAATAAATATATTTGGAGACAATATTTTACAGTAATAATGTATTTTAACTTTAGTACAATCACCGATCCTCCACCAAATTTCACAGTGGGTGTGAGACACTGTGGCTTGAAAGCCTCTCCAGGTGTAACCATTAGTCGACCATTTGGAGGATCGGTGATGATCTGGGGGTGTTTCAGCAAGGCTGGAATCGGGCAGATTCGTCTTTGTGAAGGACGCATGAATCAAGTCACGTACAAGGTTATCCTGGAAGAAAACTTGCATCCTTCCACTCTGACAATGTTCCCCAACTCTGAGGATTGGTTTTTCCAGCAGAACAATGCTCCATGCCACACATCAGGTCAATCAAGGTGTGGATGGATTACCACCGGATCAAGACCCTGTCATGGCCAGCCCAATCTCCAGATTTGAACCCCATTGAAAACCTCTGGAATGTGATCAAGAGGAAGATGGACAGTCACAAGCCATCAAACAAAGCCGAGCAGCTTGTGGCATAAAATCACCCAACAGCAATATGAAAGACTGGCAGAGAGCATGCCAAGACGCATGAAATCTGTGATTTGAAAATCAGTTTATTCCAACAAATATTGATTTCTGAACTATTCCTAAATTAAAACATCAGTATTGTGTTGTTTAAACATGAATATGAACATGTTTTCTTTGCATTATTTGAGGTCTGAAAACACGGCATCTTTTTTGTTTTTTGACCAGTTGTCATTTTCTGCAAATAAATGCTCTAAATGACAATATTTGTATTTGTAATTTGGTAGAAATATTGTCAGTACTTCATAGAATAAAACAAAAATGTTCATTTTACTCAAAGACATACCTATAAATAGTAAACCAAGAGAAACTGATCAGATTTTGTGCCTGATTTTCAAAACATGTTCGGGTACTGTTGCGCTCTAGCCACTGACAATACAATTTAATCCAAAAAGACATTTTAGTTTTTAATAATGTTCCAGTAATTTCAACAGATGGTTTAATTCACTGGATGTATATTGTTATTATCTGCAGAAAACTATCGCACAGGTGCTTGTTCATCTCCACAGAGGTGACTTTGTGGCTGCAGACAAGTGTGTGAGAGAAAGTTACAGGTATGAATGCGAAACTGTGTTACTTTGCAAAACTCTTCCAATGAATTCAAATAAATAACATATTTATTTATCTAATTTGAGGGATAGTTATCTTAAGGAAGGTCCTTTACTCACCCTCATGTCATTCCAAACCGGGATGACTTTCTTTATTTTGTGGAACACAAAATGAATGTCCAGGCTGCTTTTTTTCCAAATAATGAGGCTGTTAAGTTACAAAAATGACAAAAAAAAGTGCCATAAAAGTCAATATGACTCTGACTATATTCCAAGTCTTCTGAAGTCACATGATAGCTTTTTTACTCTTGATGCACCATGCAAATACGGTTCCTTACATACTGTAGATTTACCAAGGTAACTATAATTTCCACCAAAATACCATGGTTAGCTACTACAGTTTCTGTATATGGGAACTCCTCCAAACAGCCTCTGCAAGCTTATGAAACTATATATATGTATAAGAGATTGCATAGTATTTGCAAGCATAATCATGTATTGTTGTGTTACCTCTCTCGAGTCTCCCGGGCTTCAGTGGCAGCGAGGATTGCGTTTCAATGGAGACGTTACTGGCGGCATATGATGAGCAGGATGAGGACAATCTGGTGCGCGTGTGTAACTCACCTTTACTCAAGTACATGGACAACGATGTGAGTACTTGACAACATTCATCACACTAAACAGAACTATAATAAATGTGCACATCACAGAAAGTCATTAAGCCGGTATTTGTGACAACATATGGATGATTTGGTTACACTTAAAAGAAACAAAAATCTGGGTTACAGTGAAGCCCTACAATGGAAGCCAATGGGACTTTATTTAAAGGGTCCACAGTAATGCACTAGTTAGGCATGAATAAGCCAGTAATTAATAATTAACTATATCTAGATTTAGAGGCCTCTAAATCTGAGGCCATGGTTCTCAGCAGAAAAACTGATGGAGTGCGTACTCTGGGTAGGGAAGGAGGTATTGCCCCAAGTGAAGGAGTTCAATTACCTCGGGGTCTTACTCACGAGTGAGGGGACAATGGAGCGGGAGGTTGACCGGAGAATCGGGGCAGCGGGGGCGGTATTGCACTCGCTCTATCGCACAGTTGTCACGAAAAGAGAGCTGAGCCGGAAGGCAAAGCTCTCGATCTACCGGTCAATTTCCGTTGCTACCCTCACCTATGGTCATGAAGGCTGGGTCATGACCGAAAGAACTTGGTTGCGAGTACAAGCGGCCGAAATGGGTTTCCTCAGAAGGGTGGCGGGCTTCACCCTTAGAGACAGGGTGAAGAGCTCAGTTATCCTTGAGGAGCTCGGAGTTGAGCCGCTGCTCTTTTTGAACAGTTGCCTTCTGGACGGCTCTAATGAGCACCAGAACTGTCAGGCACAGGAACAGTTTTAATCCCTCAGGCTATCAATCTCATAAACAGTTAAAACTGCCCCATTGAGCAATAATTATATGCAATTCACAGCTTAGGCTATTTATATTTAGCCAATATATCCAACCAGGCAGCTGTGGCTCAGGTGGTAGAGTGGGTCGGCTACTAATCACAGGGTTGGCGGTTTGATTCCTGGCCCACATGACTCCACATGCTGAAGTGTCCTTGGGCAAGACACTGAAGCCCAAATAGCATATATCAATATTATAAATAAAATTTATAAAGTAGCTCATATTTACACTTGTATATTAAATATTTGACACTTTTTAGGATTTTTATCCCCCTTTCTCCCAATTTTGAAATCCCAATTCCCACTACTTACTAGGCCCTTATGGTGGCGCGGTTACTCGCCTCAATCCGGGAGGCGGAGGACAAGTCTCAGTTGCCTCCAATTCTGAGACCGTCAATCCGCGCATCTCACAGCATGTGGAGGCTCATGCTACTCTCCGCTATCCACCACAACTTACCACCAAGTGCCCCATTGAGAGGGAGAACCACTAATCGTGACCACGAGGAGGTTACCCCATGTGACTCCACCCTCACTAGCAACTGGGCCAATTGAGTTGCTTAGGAGACCTGGCTGGAGTCACTCAGCACGCCCTGGATTCAAACTCGTGACTCCAGGGGTGATAGTCAGCGTCAATACTCGCTAAGCTTTCCAAGTCCCCCAATATTTGACACTTTTAAGTATTTGTACTTATTTTATTTCTTTATTCATGAATTGTGGAATTACTCAGACCTTGTATGTATCATAAAATGACCCATATGTTTCTGTAAAAGTCTGTGACACATTTGGGAGTGAATAAACTACCTGTAGTGGTGATAATATTTCCCTTTCCACTCTGTTTGTACAGTATGCCAAGTTGGCCATCTCTCTGAAGGTGCCAGGCGGGGGAGGCGGTAAGAAGAAGAAATCTACCGTTGCTCCACAAGGGGGCAGTGGAGCGCCGCCACCAGCTGAAGAAGGCGATGATTATGAAGGAGGTTTGTGTTAGCAGACAGAATGACTCGCCTCCTTGAGTGTGTGTGTGTGTGTGTGTTAATGAGTATATCAGTGTTTCCTCCTTTTGTGAAAAGTGGAGTCTGTCCTGGTTTTAAAGAATTCTCTTCCTGTGTGACTCGGCCTTGGGAGTTTTCTGTGTGTTTACACTTGTAATGCACAGTAAAGCTTTAAGGTCAACATGAAATTGACCGTATTTACATTTTAATACACATTTTTGGTCTTATTTTGCATGATTCATTAGTTCACGTTAGTCCCGCCTCTGAAATGTCTTTCCTTTTTTTAATTCACATCCCTCTTATTTTACAACCCCTCCACTACAAACTTCTGGTTCTATTCTGGTATGAAACGCCCACTTGTCACAATCCAATTAATTCACTACTAATAAAATAAAGCTCCCGGCGTACATTTTTGTCTCATTGAATATCCTGTTACACTCAAATGTGGAAATACGCCACATAACTAAAGTAAATGGGTTGCGAACGCTATTTCATGTTGACTTTATCAAGGCCCATTGACTTCCATGTAACACTTAAATAAATGGTCGAGGTTCAATACAAGTTAAGCTCAGTCGACAGCATTTGTTGCATAATGATCATTACCACAAAAATGATTTTGACTCATAGCTCATTTATTAAAAAAAAAGCTAAATTCGTTGTTATAGTGAGGTACTTACAATGGAAGTGAATGGGGTTAATCCGTAAATGTTAAAATACTCACTGTTTCAAAAGTATAGCCACAAGATGTAAACATTATATGTGTTAACATGATTTTAGTATGGAAATATCAGGGAAATACCAGCATGGTGCCATTTACCAGAATGCAGGGTTTACATCATCATGACAAAATCATGTTAACATGTATAATGTTTACATCTTGTGGCTATACCTTTGAAACAGTGAGTATTTTAAAGTTTACGGATTGGCTTAATTTACTTTTCATAATTTTTTGTTGTTGTGGTAATCGATATTATGCCACAAATACTCTTAATTGAGCGTAACTTTGAACCCGGAATACACCGATCAGCCACAACATTAAAACCACCTGTCTAATATTGTGTAGGTCGCCCTCATGCCGCCAAAACAGCGCCAACCCGCATCTCAGAGCAGCATTCAGAGATGATATTCTTCTCAACATAAGTGTACAGAGTGGTTATCTGAGTTACCGTAGACTTTAATAGATCAAACCGTCTGGCCATTCTCTGTTGACCTCTCTTATCAATAATGCATTTCCATCCGCAGAACTGCCGCTCACTGGATGGCACCAACAATCATGCCACAGTCCAAATCAGTGAGATCAAAATGTTCCCCATTCTTATGGTTGATGTGAACATTAACTGAAGATCCTGACCCACATCTGCATGATTATATGGACTGCTGCCACAAGATTGGCTGATTAGATAATCGCATGGCATGATTGTTGGTGTCAGACGGGCTGGTTTGATTATTTCTGGGATTTTCACACACAACAGTCTCTAGAATTTACCAAATGGCGCCAAAAACAAAAAACATCCAGTGAGCGGCAGTTCTGTGGACGGAAATGCATTATTGATGAGAGAGGTCAATGGAGAATGGTCAGACTGGTTTGATCTATTAAAGTCTATGGTAACTCAGATAACCACTCTGTACAATTATGGTGAGAAGAATATCATCTCAGAATGCTATTGTGAGGTGCGGGTTGGCGCTATTTTGGTGGCACGAGGGCGACCTACACAATATTAGACAGGTGGTTTTAATGTTGTGGCTGATCAGTGTATTCCTTAAAAGTGGTACACAAAGGCTGGTGGTTTTTGATGTATATTTTTGGTGTCATGTTATTTAATAACGATACATGTGGTATTGTTTTTTTTAATTAGGTAAGGAAAAGGTATAGTCGTGTATACAGTATCACATTGTGAACAGTCTGTGAGTCAAAGTATAGTTCAATTATTTATAGAGCTTGTAATATAATATGTACTTGTCCATTATGTACAGTAGTTTATTCCAAGTGTTGAACAATTCAAAAGTCAATATATCACTGTCTACTACTAATGGTCCTTTCAAACTGTGCAATTCAGTACAGATGAATTAAATCAAAGGAAACTGGGGAAATACATTTAGAGGAATCTAAAGCTAAAACATGTTAGACCGTCACATTTGAAACTCAACATGATTTTTTGTCTATATGGGTTCAATCAGATCAGCACATTGTGTTTTTTGTCTCCTCTGTATTGGTTATAATAATGATGAAGATAGATGATGATAAACATGTTTTATTTATTATAAACCCAGCAATAAACATGTCTCCTTATTGTCCTTTGTTTTTTTAAAAGTGTAACATTTAGCATGTTTGCATGCGCACCACTACACTGATTACGACGAAAAAACTCACCTTTAAAAATAAATAAATAAAAAAAATACAATAAAACAAATGATCTTATTCTAAACAGGCATGCGCAAGACACTTGTCCACATTGAAAGGCGCGTTCATATTTACCTTTGCACGGTCAAATTCCGCAAGCGAAGCCAGAGTGGGAGGTTGTCGAATTTTTAATCAGCCTACATTTGATATACGATCGGTAACTCTTGGAGTTACCTGATACTCCTCATTAGCCAAGTGAGAATGGGGCGGTCTAAATCAGCATTTGACCACTGGATGTACTGAGATCGTTTCACTTTTAAGACGACGTGGGAAAACACATCAGTGAGCACTGTGTAAACTCTGCAAACCAAAGGTTAATATCCTGTCAACTGCAAAGGATCAAACATCAAATTTAAGGAAGCATTTGAAAGTATGTTTGCATGTTTTTTAACCCTTGTGCGCTGTTCATTACGAGTGCATTCTTATGGTATTTGGGGTCAAATTGGTTCTGAAAAAGAAATGGGTTATTTATTTTTTTCAATAATGTTAATACGTTATAAGAGTTATATGAATAATATTTAGCTTGACTGGTCGAATAAGTGTAAAAGTTTTGGATGTGGTCGAAAAGACTTTTATGTCACAACTTTAAATATTATGTCAGAAAGATCAAGCCACTACTTTTAAAGGGGGAAATGTCACAGCATTAATTCAGTGTGATTAACTGTATTAAAAATAAATGCGTTAAGAAAATGAACGCAATTAATGGCACTGCCCCCGGATTGTAATAAGGAAGATTCCTGAGAAATGTAAGCTTGTAGTACCACCTGTTTACTCCAGAGGGCAGTAAGTGAAACTTCAGCTGTGTGGCAACGCACAGTTTATACAGTGAAGAAAACAAACATCCAGCAGACAGAACAACACAAACATGTGTTACGTTTTTACGTTCAAACACATAATGGAGTGGAAATTCGAACTAAGAGATCTCAAGATGTGTTCTAAGTATTAAACTATATTTATCTTGACACTAGGGTTGCAGCGGTATACCGGTTTCACGGTATACCACGGTTTGAAAATTGACGGTTGTCATACATGTACATTTGCTTATCTACGGTATTGAGAAAAAAATGCAACCGGACGGAGAATCTCATATGCGCGTGCGCATCTTCTTTCCTCCTTGTCTGCCTGACTCGTCAACTTGTGTCTCACACACACACACACACACACACACACAAATGCAGCGGAGAAAATGTCAGAGAGAAGCGAGGTCGAGGGGGTCTGACATGAGTGTGTGTGTGTGTGTTAAAGCAGTGTTTCTCAACTGGTCTATTCGGACTGGGTCGCGGACAGCAGGGAAAGAATAATGCCATGGTACTCCCATTAAATATATTTCGGCGGCCGCCCAGGTGATCGACTATTTAGGACTGCCGAGGCAGATTTAATGATAATCTCGCAAACAGCTAAAGCAGATATGGGCAACATACGGCCCGTGGTCCAGATCAGGCCCTCCACATGGTTTAATGTGGCCCGCGGCTCATTTATCGTAAAAACTTTTTAAATTTTTTATTGGATATTTCAGTTAACCTGCATTGGGACCTAACGCATCTCCACAAGTGTTTAACATGATCAGGGTTGCCAGATAAGAGACGCAACACCCCCAGTTTGAGATTTCTACTTGCGCAAATTGGAAATATTCAGCCTAATGTTATACTTATTTTGTGCAATCTGGCAACCATGCATGTCTCGCTTTCCCCTTTGAACAAACTTAGGGATCTGTAGTGCAATATTCTGCGCAAGGAAAAGTGCTATACGGCTACTCTGTCCATTCTTGAGGCTGCTTGTGATGTTTGGTGCCACTAATTTTGCAGGTAAACCTTCTCAGTGATTAAATTAAATATAAAAGTAGATCTCGGCATCATTGACATGCGAGCAAAAGCAAGCCAGAGACAAATATGTAAATGTATTTTTTATTTGTGCAATTGAGAAATGTTGAAGTCCCTTTGCACCTGTATGTCAATCTAACTCTTGCAGTAATCATTTATCATAGTCATGCAGTCTGTGTTATTCAGTTGTGTGATGAAAGTCAAACGTTGACGTCAACAACAAAAATAATGTCACATGATGCATGTCCTTGTACTGGAAAACCATGAACAAAACGATGCAACATAAAAGGAAATGCAACCCAGGATACATTAAATACAGGTTATGTTTGATCTATGGCAGGTCGCCACTTGATGTCCAATGTAAAATCTGTCCTGTAGCAAAACCAGTTGAGAAGCACTGAGTTAAAGGTACAGACATGAGCAGTCTGGCCTCACTGTCGCGCACCTACAGTATATATTAACTGTTAATAACCATCGGACATTACTTTAAAAGCTCACACAGCTGATGTTATTTTTCATTTAGTAGTTCACTTAACATACAAACTAACATGCGTTAGTTATATAACATGTTATAGTTACATTTTTATCATGTTTATAATTCGATTTATTATTATAATTCTGTTAGCTTTCTTACTTTTCCTATTTATTTTATTTTCAAAAGGGAGACTTTTTACACATACTTCAATAAAATAAATGGTTTCAATTATAATAAAGTGTTTGCTCAAAAATAAATAACCCTTCTGTTTTCACTGATAATACTAATTGTGTAATACCGTGAAACCGTGATGTTTTCTGAAATTTTACCGTGAAAATCTCATACTGTTGCAACCCTACTTGACACAGTGACCTAAAAAATGTGTGTTTATGACGCAAATCACCCGAGACGGTACACAAGCATGTCTGACGCTTGTTGAAATTGGCGGGTCATAATAAATCTCCAACTGATTGACAAATTCACTTGTGTAATGGATTGATGAACTGTTGATCAATGATTGACTTATGATCAATAATATGGTAGTAAACAATACATTGTATTCTAAAACTGCTTTTTGTATCTTATCAATGATTAACTCTTCTGCTACAAGAATGTAATGCATTTTAATTATCTGAATATTTTTTATTATATATATATATGTATATATATATATGTATGTAATTTTTAAACATTTAAATATAACTATGTACAATTATCTCATCATTATATATTGAATTATTGTTATATGAGGGCTTTCTCAGCAAATATTTGTATATGCGATTAAATGCGATTAATCGCGATTAATTAATCGAGACATCATGTAATTAAGTCGATTACAAATTTTAATCGATTGACAACCCTAATACAAACATATAGTTAATATATTTGAGCAAGCATGTACTATACATTCAAAAAATGTAATTAAAAAACTATTTGGGAACTAACTAGACTGTGAAAACATGATGATTAACTTTCAACTTTTTTTTTTTGTGTGTGTGTTTCTTTGTTTATATACTGTATAATTTGATATAATTACAATTGTATTTTGGACAAAATATATGTAAAATAAAATATAGAGCATTTTTTAAAATGATAATCCATTATTAAATTCTGTAACCAATGCATTGAATTTTCATCATGCATCTTTACACCCCTACTATACTGCATATACGGTCTATAACATAACTGTACTCTTCCGTATCAGGTTTAATAGCTTTCTGATGACAGACACTTGCACAGAGAGCATCTGGTGTGGACTTTCCTTTCTATATGTATATTTGATAAGAGATCAGAGTGTGTTGTTGAATCAATGCCTTCTTTACATTATCATGAATATACGCCAGTGCTGCTGCTTTTTTGACTAGTCTTCCATCAATGCTATGATATACGACTGCATTAGTTAAGATACGAGAGTGTTTAATGTATCTAAAATGCTGTAACTTCTAAAAATTAAGAAAAATTACTTAGAAATAACGTGCAGTCAGCTGGTCATTATCGGAAAATAAACCCTGAATGGGGTAGTCGGGATGCCAGGATCTGGACAACGCGTCTACAAAATAAATAGATCATTCGACACGAAAAATGTATTTACGTTATTATGGATCAATTTTAAGAATTAATTTATTATGCAAGACAAAAAGAGAAACTAGCGCAGCTACTGTATGTAGGAATTACATTTAGAACGATTAATTATTCAGTTTAACAGTCATTATACAATATGTTTATTGCAGTATGCCACAATTGATCAATTAGAATTAGGCATTTCAGAGAGCTGTTTAACCCTTCGACGGGCCCGTGAGTATTTTGGTATTTTTTAAAATATTAATAACTGGGGGGCCTGGGTAGCTCAGCGAGTAAAGACGTTGACTACCACCCCTGCAGTCGCGAGTTTGAATCCAGGGCGTGCTGAGTGACTCCAGCGAGGTCTCCTAAGCAACCAAATTGGTCCAGTTGCTAGGGAGGGTATAGTCACGTTGGGTAACCTCCTCGTGGTCGCTAAAATGTGGTTCTCGCTCTCGGTGGGGCGCGTGGTGAGTTGTGCGGTAATGCGCTCAACAAGTCACGTGATAAGATGCGCAGATTGACGTCTCAGACTGAGATTTGTCCTCCGCCACCCGGTTTGAGGCGAGTCACTACGCCACCATGAGGACTTAGAGCACATTGGGAATTGGTTATGCCAAATTTGGAAGAATTTTTTTTAAATAAAATAACTACAGTCTTTACCAACACAAAATAGGGTTCGTTTGAAAGCTTAGAAGTTCTTTCCAATGCATGCTGGCATTATGACCAAACCTGAAAAAGTGCTTTGAAATTTGCAGACAAATATGAAGTGCTCCATTTTGATAATTTATATAAAAAAAAATTGCACTGTATGTATTATTGCAATTAGTAAAAAATATCAAACTGATCAAATAGCCATGTGTCATATGTTGTTGGAAAGCTCTCAAAGTGTAGAATACAACCAGAATACAACAAAAATAAAGCAAATAATAATTAATTATAAGTCTTTAACAATTTTGCTGGTGTTGCTTATATATCGTGTTTTCGCTAATAACCTCATGAAAAATAAATGGAATCGGATGCATAGATCTTTAGATAATCCAAATGAAGCACAATGTTACATATGACCACCAGGAGATGGCGCCAAATACATGACACAGACTCAATGATGACACAAATGGCACAGAATGAAACTCATTCTGGGAAATCTCATTATTAAAATCACGTCTGCATGCTATACAAACCTTTAGTCATTGTTGTGTTTGCATGTGTAATTAGTTCTTATGAACAATTATTATGTTTTATGTGTTTAGAGAGGCTTTTGGACACATGGAGACCTTTTTGGACACTATGATAAATTATATTTGTAATGCTATAACTTTTGATTGCTTACGTCATATCAACACACAATTTTTCTCAGATACAGTTTTTTGGAGCCACCTTATATACACTCAGAAATATATAATCTCAAATAAGAAGAATAAGAAAAAAAGTCACATACATATTTTTTCTGTGAATTTTCATCAGTTACTTAAGCTGAGAGTCTCACAATAGTCTATATCATTAAAACATGTTAAAAGTTTTCTTTACAATGATATCAAACACTTGACCCTTCTTCTTTTTTTTTCTTTTTTTTATAAGCCTTTAATTTTGGATATGCCACTGAAACAGGAAATATTTTAAAACTTAATCCTCTGGGGTTGATGGACACGCCGGCGCGTCCTGCTGGATTTTTTCATCATTACAGTGGAAACAACATAAAATTCTCCGTCATTTTGGGGTATACAGATACAGTGAGGAAAATAAGTATTTGAACACCCTGCTATTTTGCAAGTTCTCCCACTTAGAAATCATGGAGGGGTCTGAAATTGTCATCGTAGGTGCATGTCCACTGTGAGAGACATAATCTAAAAAAAAAAATCCAGAAATCACAATGTATGATTTTTTAACTATTTATTTGTATGATACAGCTGCAAATAAGTATTTGAACACCTGTCTATCAGCTAGAATTCTGACCCTCAAAGACCTTTTAGTCTGCCTTTAAAATGTCCACCTCCACTCCATTTATTATCCTAAATTAGATGCACCTGTTTGAGGTCATTAGCTGCATAAAGACACCTGTCCACCCCATACAATCAGTAAGAATCCAACTACTAACATGGCCAAGACCAAAGAGCTGTCCAAAGACACTAGAGACAAAATTGTACACCTCCACAAGGCTGGAAAGGGCTACGGGGAAATTGCCAAGCAGCTTGGTGAAAAAAGGTCCACTGTTGGAGCAATCATTAGAAAATGGAAGAAGCTAAACATGACTGTCAATCTCCCTCGGACTGGGGCTCCATGCAAGATCTCACCTCGTGGGGTCTCAATGATCCTAAGAAAGGTGAGAAATCAGCCCAGAACTACAGGGGAGGAGCTGGTCAATGACCTGAAAAGAGCTGGGACCACCGTTTCCAAGGTTACTGTTGGTAATACACTAAGACGTCATGGTTTGAAATCATGCATGGCACGGAAGGTTCCCCTGCTTAAACCAGCACATGTCAAGGCCCGTCTTAAGTTTGCCAATGACCATTTGGATGATCCAGAGGAGTCATGGGAGAAAGTCATGTGGTCAGATGAGACCAAAATAGAACTTTTTGGTCATAATTCCACTAACCGTGTTTGGAGGAACAAGAATGATGAGTACCATCCCAAGAACACCATCCCTACTGTGAAGCATGGGGGTGGTAGCATCATGCTTTGGGGGTGTTTTTCTGCACATGGGACAGGGCGACTGCACTGTATTAAGGAGAGGATGTATTGCGAGATTTTGGGGAACAACCTCCTTCCCTCAGTTAGAGCATTGAAGATGGGTCGAGGCTGGGTATTCCAACATGACAATGACCCGAAGCACACAGCCAGGATAACCAAGGAGTGGCTCTGTAAGAAGCATATCAAGGTTCTGGCGTGGCCTAGCCAGTCTCCAGACCTAAACCCAATAAAGAATCTTTGGAGGGAGCTCAAACTCTGTGTTTCTCAGCAACAGCCCAGAAACCTGACTGATCTAGAGAAGATCTGTGTGGAGGAGTGGGCCAAAATCCCTCCTGCAGTGTGTGCAAACCTGGTGAAAAACTACAGGAAACGTCTGACCTCTGTAATTGCAAACAAAGGCTACTGTACCAAATATTAACATTGATTTTCTCAGGTGTTCAAATACTTATTTGCAGCTGTATCATACAAATAAATAGTTAAAAAATCATACATTGTGATTTCTGGATTTTTTTTTTTAGATTATGTCTCTCATAGTGGACATGCACCTACGATGACAGTTTCAGACCCCTCCATGATTTCTAAGTGGGAGAACTTGCAAAATAGCAGGGTGTTCAAATACTTATTTTCCTCACTGTAAGTGTAAGACATCATTAGAGACTATAAAGGGTTTGAGAATACACTCACAATAACAACAAGACCTTGTGCTTTTGTAAAATAAAGAAAATAAAAAGGGTGAGCTTTCAGCAGTCTCTGTGTTCACGAGCATATTTCTGAAACACGTTACAAAAATGAACTGAAACTCTGCGAATACTTATCACACAAACATGAAACATATGTCTAAAGAAAGCTTAATATTTCTACTTTTAAATAAAACAATTCAAATTTAAAACAAATATTCTCCTGCAATGTGATCTGTATGAAACAAAGCGATGTACAGTTTCTACTGGCTTAGCTTTATTATCTCTAATGTGATCCCACCCACCAGCAGAGCGCGCCTTTCATACGCTAATGTGCTGAGACGATCAAATCAAATGGTAAACGCCCCCAACTGTGCTTTAAAAACAAAATGCATTCACCTTTCTGCACGTTTGAAAGACAGCATGATACACAAGTGAGAAAACTCCTGGATAGTGACGAAGAGTTACAATTTTCCTCAGAAGAAGAGCGGGACTCCGATGAACGTTTGTATTTTGAAGAGAGACTTGATCCAGCCGAGGATACAATTTCAGAAGAGTAAGTCATTTAGTTTTACTTTCATATTAGTTGATGTGCTATTTTATATAAACATGTACATATTTTACTAGTGGGACTGTTTCCAGACTTGCCAGCCAGGATTCAAAGTATTGACATTTGAAATATGTCCTAATAAGCAAGTTTTAATTACATTTAAAATGCTGTTTTGGCTAAAGCAGGTATTTAAATTGTATGCTGTATGAAATAAATATGATATGTAATATGATATTAAAATAATATGAATGTTTAAATTATATTTTAACTAGTGTTTATGCTGCCTCATTATCATCAACAAAGCCTGTGCTTGTAAATATCTGTTCAGGTGTAAATTAGTAAAATGCACTTTAAATATGCCCATATTAGAAAATCACCATCTTATAATGATTTCTGAAGGATCATGTGACACTGAAGACTGCAGTAATGATGCTGAAAATTCAGCTTTGATCACAAATTGCATTTTACAATATATTCAAATAGGAAACTGTTCTTTTAAATTGTAAAAAGAGTTCAGAATATCACTGTTTTTACTGTATTTTGGATCAAATAAATGCAGCCTTGCTGAGCAGAAGAGACTTTTTTTTAAACTGTAGTGTAGGTCTAAAATTAAGTAAAGTCTTTATGTAAAGAAATTGTATAGTCAGATTACTTCATTTAACTTAAAACTTGATTTTGATCAGTAAGTCTCCTTACAATCATTCTCTTTCTGCCACATTCCTCATTGATAGTCCCAGGGGAGGGGTCTTTTGTCTCCTCAGGTGTGAATTACAATCAATATTCATGATAGCCTCCTCGCATATGACCTTTCTAACACTAAAAGTGTCTTACAAAAGTTAATTGACTATATTGTTTTGTATGAATGAGTGATCAGGATGGTTTTCACATCATTGTGTAGCAAAAACTCTAGTCTACAAGATCCAGTTCTCAAAAGTCTTGTGGACAAATCTTTAGTATGTTTTATATGGCCTTATTTCAATGACTTAAAAATTTAGTTTTTTGAAAAACCATACATAAACGTTATTTTCTCAAAAAATTATGTACCGTAATTTCCGGACTATAAGCCGCAACTTTTTTCCCACGCTTAGAACCCCGCGGCTTAAACAATGATGCGGCTAATATATGGATTTTTCCGCTTTCAAATTTTATTAAAATTAAAAAAAAAAAAAACATTCTGTGACGTGCTCAGTTTTTAGGCGGCATGAAGCTTTCATTAGCCCAATGAAATTGCAGAACGGGTTAAGGTCAAACAACTTTTTTGTTTACTGTTTAGATTAAATCGAGCGCGCTCAAACTTCCCATCATTCTGATTACGGTAGTCATTTTGTCACCCTCACCATGGCAAAGACATGGAGAAACGCATATGATGCTGCTTTCAAGGCGATTGATCTGGCTGTTGGAAAAGGAAATAGAGCTGCTGCATGGGAACTTGGTTTTAATGAGTCGATGATAAGACGTTGGAAACAGCAGCGTGAGGAATTGACAAAAAGACAACTAAATCTGAGGCTATTCAACTCCGACACCGAAGGAGATGACATCAGTGGTTTCAGTGCACAGGACGAGGAAGATAGTGACCAATGACTTTCTTGGTAGGCTACCGTTTACTGCTAATTTTTAATTTTTTGTTATATTTTTTTGTCTGCCGTGTGTGGCAGCGGGAGCGTGGTCAAGCGCCCGTCCGGGAGAGAAACGCGGTAAGGGCGCTTACACCTGAGCTAAATTATGTCTAACACCTGTGTCTAATTTTAGTAAGCGTGGGGAGAGCGGCATAAAAAGGCAGCAGCCACAGAGCTGAGAGAGAGAGAGAGAGAGAGAGTGACACACGTCAGTCTAGTGTTGGCGCATAGAAGACCAAGAATTGAGAAACTTTATAAAATTGATTGTAAACATTGCTGTGGCCATTAAAAGCCTTACCTGGAACGTCAAGTGCCCTGCTTCACGTGTCCTTCTTGGGAAAACAGTTTTCATCAGGGAATAATTTAGCTCAGGTGTAAGCGCCCTTACCGCTTTTCTCTCCCGGACGGGCGATTGACCACGCCCCCGCTGCCACACCGTGTTTCGTTAAAGCCTATTTATTTTTTTTACAAGCCGTGTTTCGTTAAAGCCTGTGTAAAGTTCATTTGTTTCAATGTACCGGTAGGCATCTGCGGCTTATAGACAGGTGCGGCTTATTTATGTTCAAAATAATATTTTTTTTTTAAATTCAGTGGGTGCGGCTTATATTCAGGTGCGCTCAATAGTCCGGAAATTACGGTACATACATGTTGCTCACATATTATTGTAGCCCAGTTTGAGCTGAATACAGTGATATCAGAAAAAGCACAAATGTCAAGGCATGTCAAAACTTCTCCAGGCCAAAACACCCTCAGACACCAGAGGGTTAATGGGCCAACAGGCAAAAGAATGACTTTCCAAAATGTTCGAATTTTTTCATTTATAACCATTGTATTTTTTTTTTTTCCAGTTGTAGGTAATACACAACCCATTTGAACTGCTTCATACATCACTTTTACATTTAAAATATGTGTCATTTCAAATATATCAGAAAAAAGTAGACTCGAAAATAAAACGACATTTTGTCCTTTATATGTGTGCTTTATTGAAGTTAATAAACTCCTTTAAACCCATTTCCTGTTTTATCCAGGTACAGAGTTAACTTTTTCCACCCATTTTCTTGTTGCTGGAAAAGTTATGCACACATAATGAAAGCGTATCATGTCAAACATTAGTTTTTCGTTCATGCTACATTGTTTTTAATGCATAGTTTGGAGATGGAGGTTTTTTTGTACTCAAAACACTATTCAGTTGTCTCCATAAGCATCACAACACAACCACGATCCATCAGAGTGGAGTTCACATTAATTGTCATATCGTACATTTTCCAATGTTGAACTATGGCAAATGGAGTGTACAACCTAACGAAGACTCCACTGGTACAATATATCCATGATACCCTGATCCAGAGAACGTTCTTTCCTGAGTATGGCTGCCAAAGGTTTACGATATAAATGTATTTCGTATTCTTGACTGTAGCCCCGCCAATCATATTGCTCAAATAAATTGATGTAGTACAAATGTAAGTCAGGTTATTCCCCATGTACAAACAACTTTCTGACGAGCACAACTCCTAGGCTTTGCAAAGCATATGTAATAGCACTAACTATCTATGAATCTCTCATGCCTTCAAGGATGTAGTCTACCTGTTAATAACTAATAATTATTATTATTATCTGTTTCCACGTTACATGTTTTAACGAAATGGTCATTGGGCATCATTCAGGAAACACAAACAGTACAAAGTTGTGTGAAAATGTTTCACTAAACCTATTTTCATGAACAATTTGCACCGATTTTTTTTCCGCTCATGTTTTAAAGAATGATGCCACGATAATGTTTTTTTTTAATTTTATTTACACAAATTATTTTGGCTTGTGTTTCATAAATGGTTCCCAATGACCAGAACAAATTTCTGTTATAACTGTAAAACATTTTAAGTAAAGTGTTACATTTTAAACATTTATGCAAAAAAATGGTTCCTACAAAGAATTTATACTGTATTTTGTTTCTGCTCATGTTTCAAGAATGAGACCACATGACCAGATCAAAATTGTTTGTTAATAGTTTTTTAACAAATTGTAACAATTTTCGTGAGAATGGTTGTACCAACAATTCGATCTGCTCGTGTTTTATGTATAACCAGAACATATTTCTCTGTAAATTATTTGTAAAACATTTTTTCCGTAAATTGTTTCAATGTAACAATTTACGTAAGAATGTTTTTACGAACAATTTTTAAAGAATTTAGTTTCTGTTTGTTTCATGAATGAGGCCTAATAACAGAAAAAAATTGTGTAAATTAACAGGGGAAAAAAATCATGTAACTTGTTGCATTGTAACGATTTACGGAAAAAAAACTTTTACGAACATTTTGACAGAATTTTGTTTCCATTTGGTTCATGAATGAGGCCTAATAACAGATCAAAAATTGTGTAAATTAACAGAAAACGAATCACGTACATTGTTGCATTGTAACGATTTACGTAAGAATGTTTTAACGAACAGTTTTTACAGAATTTTGTTTCTACTTGTGTTTCATGAATGAGGCCTAATAACAGATCAAAATTCGGTGTAAATTAACAGAAAAAAATCACGTAAATTGTTGCATTGTAACGATTTACGGAAAAAATGTTTTACAAACAATTTTTACAGAATTTTGTTTCCGCTTGTTTTATGAATGAGGCCTAATAACAGATAAAAATTCTGTGTAAATAAAAAATTTAAATAAATGAAACGAAAATGGTTTTACAAACAATATACCAAATGCGTTCTGCTTGCATTTCATGAATGGGGCCTAATGAACAAAAAAATGTCATGGAAATTGGACATAAAAAAAGACCCAATTTGTTGCATTGTGATTATTTATGCAATTGTAGTTTTACGGAATTTACACAGAAAATCCTTCTGCACATGTTTTATGAATGAGGCCCATTGTGTCAAAAATAGTAATCCAGAATTGCTGAAATTGCTGTAAATTGAAGTGTGATAACAATGGCCCTTGAATAAAGAAAATTTTGTATATACTTCTTCAGGTCTTATAAAACACTAAAACTCATTTGTTTGTCCCAAATCTGTATTCATAAATTACGGACGATACATTTAAAGTCTCAAAGGAAGAAAGTTGATACTATTGGGTACGTTCCTTTTCATACTATGTCGTACATGAGAAAAAAGTTGACGCCTCCATGTGATGAAATGATCCGTTAGTATTCCTGAGAAAGGTGGTGAATAATGATCATTCAGTTGATTGTACAAATTAAATAAGGCATATAGACTGTCACGTAATTCACAGCGCCCCCTTGGGCTTTGGTTTTGCATTCTGCAAAACTCAGATGTTGTGTTTTTTCATCCAAATTCAGAAAAACCAACCATAAAAAAATCAAACCAACGAGTCTGAAGTAGGTTCGGTATATCTTGTCTTGATCGCGGCAAGATTTTAATCTCTCCGCTATGATTCAGAGGGTCATGAGGTCATCAGGACTGCCCCCATATTGCATGCAATCCCAAAGGTCAAAGGTTGTATTCAAAGTGACGCATGCCTGAAAGCCCCAAAGTTCATCACTTATCAAGAGTAAGCCCTTTAAAAAAAAACATTAGAGATTACAATCCAGAGACCACGTCCACTGGATGAAAAAAATAACGCTGTTGTCCAGTCATGTGCTACAGTGTCAGGGCCAATGTTTGATCAGAACAACGGTTCTTCGGTTCAATCCAACTGTAAGCTCACAAACCCGCAAGGAAATTAGGAGAAATTCCTGCTTTGTGCTTTTCGTGGTTAGCTTGGATCTCGTTGCACTTCCGAGTTAATCCGAAGGTGACCAGCCTCATCTTCACTCATTCTTCTCTCTGGTCCATTTGATCATGGTTTCTGGAGAGCGGTAGAGGAAGATGAGCTTGGAGTACAGGTCTTCCTCCAGGTCCAGTTCGCCCGTCTCTCGGACCAAGAAGATGTCGGTGCAGAGTTTGAGGATGCGGTCCACGTTTGGCAGCTCTTCGAACATGATGGTATGCGAGATTCCACTGAAGAACTCTCGCACGAACTTTCCAATGACCAGAACCACCGACATGTACAGACCCATGATCCTGCACATAAGGAAGTAAGCTCAACACCATCCAAATAAATTCAGTTCAGCTTAACTGAATAGACACATTACCTCCTCACTCAAAATTAATTCAATTTAACATTCATTCAAAAGATTAAGGTAATCCATTTAATATATTAAAGACACTAGGAGTGGAGTTACACCATGTCTTAACCAGGAGCATTCAAAGCATCAAGTGATAAATCATATCTCAATATTTACATTTACATTTATGCATTTGGCAGATGCTTTTATCCAAAGCAACTTACAGTGCACTTATTACAGGGACAATCCCCCTGGAGTAGGGCTGGGATGACGTCGACGCAAAAAATACGTCGACGCAAAATATGCGCGTCGATTCGTCGGATCCAAAACAAAGATGGCGGCGCCGGCGAGTAGTAGTAACACGAGTGGCTCCTCAGACTATCAGAAGTGCAAGGCGGCATGCACTCGTTCCTCTAAAGTATGGGAATTCTTTAATTTAAAAGGAAACAATTCCGTGATATGTCGTCTTTGCAAAATGGAGATGGCCTTCCATTCTAGCACCATGGCAATGCACGAGCACCTGAAGAGGCGCCACCCGGTTGCACCATAAGTTTTTTTTCAACTCCCCACTTTGCACTCGATGTTGGAGTAAGCTATAATACGTTGTCGACACCTAAAGTTTTCGCTTATAGCTATTAATAATGCGCTTATAGCTATGAATGTCGTGAAAAATACATAGAGGTCACTGACAACGCGCTGACAGACAGGACCAAGCAGGTAACATTTAATAAATTCTCAACTTTCAAATTTGGTCATTCAAAGAAAATTAAACCATAAATAGGCCTACTATTTTGTGGCTCTTTAATGTGTTGTGACAGATTGCCTACCGATGAAACCGGTATTACCGGTGTTGTCACAAGTCGATTAATCGAATTGAAATCGAATCGGACAGGGAAAAATTAATCGTTAGATTAATCGATGCATCGAAAAATAAATCGCTAGATTAATCGTTTAAAAAAATAATCGTTTATCCCAGCCCTACCCTGGAGCAACCTGGAGTTAAGTGCCTTGCTCAAGGACACAATGGTGGTGGCTGTGGGAGTAGAACCAAGGTCCTTCTGATTACCAGATTACCAGTTATGTGCTTAGACCACTACACCACCACCAATATAAGCTATTGTCCTAACCAGACACAACTGCAACCGTGACTTGCGATAAGAGATTTTGCCAGTTGTCTTCTATTTTCATTGCAAGTTGTTGGGTAGCTCCACCCACAATGAAATCTAATTGGTATTCCATATAGCTGTACTGTATGTTAAATGTCAATTTTATTTCAATATAATGTGATTTTGTTGCTTCATGCTGCTTTTCACTGTCATTAAAAGTGAACAACATGACTCGACATTGGAAACGTTTTGCATCTACACTGGTTAGGACATGGGTTTTCAGACTTTTTGATGCCAAGGACCCTAAATTATAAGGCGTAGTGACAGATACACTTCTTGAAATATAATGGCAGCTTTATATTTTCATATATAAAGACCCATTTATATTGCGCAAATTTAAATGGTAAATATTGGCATTTTCATTGTAATAAAGCCAAATTCAATTATTGAAATTGGCTTTATTACAAGCGGCTGTGGCTCAGTTGGTAGAGCGGGTCGGCCACTAATCGCAGGGTTGGTGGTTTGAATCCCAGCCCACATGACTCCACATGCCGAAGTGTCCTTGGGCAAGACACTGAACCCCAAGTTGCTCCCAATGGCAGGCTAGCGCCTTACATAGCAGCTCTGCCGTCATTGTGTGTATGAATGTGTTTGTGAATGGGTGAATGAAATGCAGTGTAAAGCGCTTTGAACAATGTTAAGGCTTAAAAAGGCGCTATATAAGTGCAGACCATTTACCATCTGGAAGAATATTTTTTTATACAAACTATTACAGTAATATTAAACCTGAAGAAAACATTTTCAATTGAATTACAATGTATTTGTAGGCTTTAGAAAGCAGGATTAAAAATGAATAAGCACTAAATAGAAACAGTAATGTGATTGTTTTGTTACTTACCCGTATCCAGCTAGAAAACCCAGACTTGGTGGACTGACTTGATCACTAAAGACATAAATCTCCATACCAGAATCGTTTTGGGTTTTGCCTAATATAGCATTCAGCGGTCCAGGATCTGTCTGATTCACGACCCACCACTCCTGAACACCCTTGGAACTATTTTCTTCTGACATCTTAAGAGTCAGCGTGATGTCCATAAATTGTTCATCTTAGAGACAACATTGAAGGATGAAGAAGAGAAAGAGGCATTTTGTAAGTCTCATGATGGCTGTAGAACAACACACAGTTGCAAACTTTGCATTTGTAAAGGTCTGAATATGGTGTATTACTGGGATAAAGCTGGTCAATAGGCTTGGAGTTGGAATCGCTTGGTGCTCTGATGTATCTTGGAAAAATATTTTTGATGACCCTAAAAAACAAACAAAAAAACATTGGAATTTACCATTAAGGCCAATTTTTATATATGTATAGTAAAAGAGTAGTTAGAGCCAAACTATCAGCACAAAGTCTGGTCCACTTTGCAGATTCTCTCAGCTTCTCTTCAAGTAACACGGTTTTAAATGCCTAATTGACACTGACACACACACATATATACTGTACCATTTGGTTTGATACTGTATCTAATAAAATGGCATTGTGACAGGGCGGAGGGCAGGGCCGGGTCATGATTATACACACCTGGTCCCTTATCAGGCTAATTAAGCCTCCGAGAGGGATAAAGGCCGACTGCGGATGGTGGTGCGACGAGAGAGAGATCGTTTACGGGCAGCTGACCGTCATGTGTGTGTGTTTGTGTCTTTTGTTTAAGTTTTCATTAAAATTCTATTTATATCGTCAAGCCGGTTCTCGCCTCCTCCTTTCCCTTATATCCCTTTTACACTGGTGCCGAAACCCGGGAAGGAGGAGGGATACGCCGTAGTAGAGTTCTCGCAACTACCATCCACCCCAACAGAGCAGCCGCGGCCGGTGGATGGAGGAGTGTGGCCGCCTGGAAGCGGAGGTATGGCCTCCGACAGCGAGGGGAGAAGGGGCTCCTAACTGACCGCCTGGAGGGGTCAGGGCTGCTGCCAGGGGCAGAGGAGTCCCCTACCAGCCGCTGAAACATGCTGGGGTCTGAGACCGCTGACCGCAAGCGGGGAGGAGCTCGCTACCGACCACCTGAGTGGGAGAACTGCTGCCAGGGGCGGGGGAGACCCCTTCTGTTCCCCGAGAACACGGCGGGGCGTTCCATCCGCCAGGGGCTGGAGGACTGCCTCCGATCCGCCCGGGGAGGCGCGGCTGTCGTCCGTTAGAGGGTGGAGGAGTGGCCGAGGACCAAGCTACGGCGTATCCCTATGTTGATATAACCCAATATGACTTACTTTCTTTTTTTTAACACAAAGGGAGAAATTGTGAAAAACAAATGTGCTCAGTGATGTCATACAATGGCAGTTTATGGTGACCACCTCTTCAAGCTTCAAAAGGACACAAAAGTTTAATTCAGAAGTCTAATAAATTATTCCATGAGACTCATTATTGATATGAAAGTGTACGATAAGATTTGGTGAGAAACAAACTGAAATCGAATGTCTTATTTAGTGAAAATGTTCACTGACCGTTGATCTCCTGTGCATGTTCATGATAGGGCACGAGAGCAACAGTTTAGTCCCCCCCCCCCTCGCTACATTGGGGCGTTCAAGCGAAAGCTTGTTTGTTTATCTAACAACAGGTCCTCTACAGCAATAGTGACAACGGAACAGAGAACAGAACTTACTAAACATGTCTGAAAAGTTTGTAGTTGAAGATTGATGCATTTCTATGCTCAGCCTTATTTTTTTGAAAGTTTTTGGACTGGTACCAGTTCACAGTGGACGGTGTTACCCGCATGATGCCGAAAATAGAAAACAATCGAGCGATAGAATGTACTGTCGCTTGTCACTGCTGGTTAGAACAAAAACTCTGATTACTATAGAAAAGATACCTTTTATCACGTGTCGTTTGCCGTCAGGTTAGGATTGTGTGACTGTAGCTGCCTGTAGCCTCCCCTATGTTTCATTTTTATGTTCATTAGAATGTTTCATTCTCCCCTATGTTTCATTTTTATAGAGTACTCCATTCCAAAAAAACAAGGCATGTTTAATAAGTTCTGTTCTTTATTTTGTGTTTTGCAGCTATGTGTTTTTTTTTCTATGATATTTATTTCAGAATTTACTTTATTTCAAAGTATTATTTCATATTTTCTTATTGCTATATTCATAATTTGATATGTATATATACATAGAGAGAGAGAGAGAGAGAGAGAGAGAGAGAGAGAGATACTGCCCATATGTATTCAAGTTAACAACTGACTGAAGAGAAGGGCTATAATGTAAACTTACACTTTTTGTGGTTTATCTTCCTTGTTCACAGTGTCATTTAGTAGTTTTCCAAGTGCTTGTCTAGTGTCGTTGTCGAGGTCGGTGATGTGTTTGCCTGTGGCAGTTTCAGCTTTGGCACCTAAGGTGATATTCCTAATTGACAAAAACAACAATATAGACAATACCGGCAACACTTTAGACAGATTTAATGAAAAATCTGGTAACGAGAATGTCATTCTTAACTGTTTTACAGATTTAACATCTCTGTTCAGACCATCGGCATTTGTTTTGTGTGCATATCAACGTTCTCAAGCCAAAGTGAACTTCCGGCTGCGGCTGAATGCTGAAAAATGCTGCCTTTACATGCTGTATACAGATGTAGAAAGACCTCAAGGCACGTCCAAATCCAATATTTGCATCACATCACATGTCTATTGAGATGGCTTTATCTAGTCAGTTTTGAAGGCAGCACAGATGTAAGCTTTCCTTTAAAAAATAACATAACCAAAAGATTTTCAGCCCGACCAGTACAGTCTGATTCCTGAACAAAAAAACTGAATTTATATGACTGATTTGCTGAACCATAGGTTATTACTTTGCTCATATCTGACTCAAAATGATTTTTTAAAAATAAATTAGACTCACTGTTGTAAATATTTGCTCTGTAGCTCTATGTAAACATCATCAGTTTATGTTAATGTGGTTAAGTCCTCTGTACCTCTGTATTGACCAGGTAATGGTAAGTGGAAAGTGTTCCTTAGTCCCTGTGAGCATCTCAATGAGGTTCGCTCTGCTGGGAGGGCTGATGGTCCACAGCGAGTTAGAACTTCCTTCCAGATCTACTAAAGTCAAGTCCTCATGAATATACGTTTCCAGGAACAGCATGGCACCCTACAGGAGAAAAAAAACATCTTTACACTCAGAAACAATTACAGATGCACAATTTACCTTTGAGGTTATTTACATCGGATGCTATTACCTTTTTACACCACTGGCATTGTCCATACAAGGGACCCCAGGTTTGGTCAGGTAATTTGATAATGAACACAAGATAAACTATTAAAACTACTTACTGCATTAGAGCTGTAGACATTTTTGAATTTCTCAAATTTATCGCTACTGATGTTCTTTAAATGGGTCTGCTGAGCACTCATTGTGAAGATCGGCTGCAAAACAAAACGACAGAACGTATCAAACAAGAAAATGGAGAAACGAAGTCATTAAAGCTGATGCTGTGATGGTGACATTTTTCGATGTGAAAATACTTTCTCGTATTCGCAGATTAATATGCAGAGACAACAATAAGTAAGTCATTTGCTGGTTGATTTTCCTGAAAAGTGTAAACATTGTGTCTCTGTGGCACTTTCAAAATAATGCTCGTTTATTTAATGCTTGTTTGAGCATCCCGACCTGAGCAACACTGGCTCAACCAATAGTGTGAGTTTGGGGCGGGACTATCTGTTTTTCAACCAATGGCAGACAGAGGTATAATTCAGATCTCAATATGAACTCAAACATTTCTCATCAAATTATTCCAAGGTTATATTATATGAGCTGTATAATCCACATTCATTTTATATCAATATTCTCTCACTGTATGTCATCAATTGACTAATTTGTGTCTAATTGTATTTCTTCAGCTGAATTTTAGGATAAACATTATAGAGCATGTTCATACTTAAATAAGGTAATGATTATATAATTGTACGAGGAATATCCGAGGCAAGGTTGATGCCTAAATGAAGTCTCCTGTGCTATAAATGAGCAACCTCTGAGCAACAAAATATTTGCTCTATTACAAGGAATTTTAGGATAAACATCTGAGACAAGCTGATACCTAAATGAGACATAACTGAGAACTTAATGAAGCCTCCTGAGCTATGAAAGAGCAACCTCTGAGCAAGAACATGTTTACTGTCTTAAGGAATTATAGGAGAAACATATGAGATTAGATTGAAACCTAAATTAGACACAATTGAGAACTCAATAAAGTATCATGAGCTATGAAAGAGCAACCTCTAAGCAATAACATGTTTACTCTTAAAGAATTGTAGGATGATTTTCTGAGACAAGGTTGAAACCTAAATTAGACACAATTGAGATCTCAGTGAAGTTTCATGAGCTATGAAAGAGCAACCCCTGAGCAATAACATGTTTACTCTCTTAAGGAATTTTAGGAGAAACATCTAAGACAAGCCGATACCTAAATGAGATACAACTGATGACTCAATGAAGTCTCCTGAGCCATGAAAGAACAATCTCTGAGCAATAACATGTTTAATCTCAAGGAATCTTCAGCAAAACATCTGAGACAAGCTGATACCTAAATGAGACATAACTGAGAACTCAATGAAGTCTCCTGAGCTATGAAAGAGCAACCTTTAAGCAATAAAATGTTAACTCTCATAAGGAATTTAGGAGAAACATCTGCCACAAAGTTGAAATTAAATAAAATATGACTGAGAACTCCATTAAGTTTTGTGAGCTATAAAAAGAGCAACCTCTGAGCAATAAAATGTTTTCCTCTGGGTTTACTGAATGTAAAACCATGCAACCAACCATGTACTGTAAATTACGCAGAGGAAAATTAAGCAAAATTTGAATGTAAAGCGCACCTGCAGTCCGCCAAGAGTAAGCGAGACAGACACGTCCAGTGGCATGTTAACGACTCCTGCTACAGATTTGACGAGCGACATGAAGAGCAGAGGGAACCAGATGATACAGATGAGCAGCATCACAATCATTCCACCCATTCCATACTTCACAACCTTCTTCTTTTTCTGCCCACGAGGCTGAGGGAAACGCTGTAACACAACACACCACACACTAACACTGGCTCCATTTCAGATCCAAGTGAGCTGCCTACATAGACAGCATTTTAAAGTACTCCTGATGCATATGCTGTTCCCAAATGTAGGAAGCATAATTATAAAATCTTCTAAGATTTCTTCTCAAAAAGTTAAGCAGCATCACATATGTACTTTACAGAGAAGGCAATCCCAGAAAAATTAAGAATATTTAAAATGGACTGTTTTACCTACATTTGTGTGTGCAATGTATTTTTATGTTTATTAAGGTATCTTAGCAACTTGTTAATGCCATACTCCCTTGGAATCAATTATGAGTCAAGTCTCCCATGCCACTCGTGTGAGGAATGCTTTTAATTCCACACACAGTGTTGCTGTCTATGTACCGTAGAGTTTTCCAAATCAGTCACTACGCGGTTTCAATTCAGTTAGGATGCTGGCTGAGAATGTAGTTGCCTATGTAAGATTCAATAGGGTTTGTTCCGCTCTCTCTCACCTTCTCAGATTCTCTCCAGCATTTGAGGACGAAGATGTGTGCGTAGATGTCCTCTACACAGATCCAGCTGGACAGACTGAGAGACGTGTCCGTCCAAACCCAGTCCATAACAGCTCTCATTTCCGTCAGGAACGGGATCAGACGAAAGCTTGAGTACAAAACATGCACTTAACCAATGATCGCAATTCTGTGTATCAGTTAGGTCTAACAATCGACTGTTCTTACTACTGTACTGCACTGCAATTTTCATCAGGGTTAAAAGATTAGGGTGACAAATTTATATTGGAACATACATTTATAATTAATAAACACGATTAAAACTAGTAATGAGTCCTTTGGGGGTTGCACGGAGCTCAAGTGAATCAATAAATCATTTCTGTGAACAAGTTCATTTACATGAACTGTTCACTCACAAAAGTGAATCAGAGTTCCCAATGCTAACTACCATTTTAACTGGTTCATTACATGAACTGTCCAAAAGAACCAACTCACTAAAGAAAATCAGAGTTCCCAACGCTAACTGGTATTTGAACTGGTTCATTACATGAACTGTTGAAAAGAACCAACTCACTAAAGTGAATCAGAGTTCCCAACGTTAACTGGTATTTGAACTGGTTCATTACATGAACTGTCCAAAAGAACCAGTTCACTAAAGTGAATCAGAGTTCCCAACGCTAACTGGCATTTTAACCGGTTCATTACATGAACTGTCCAAAAGAACCAGTTCACTAAAGTGAATCAGAGTTCCCAACGCTAACTGGTATTTGAACTGGTTCATTACATGAACTGTCCAAAAGAACCAACTCACTAAAGTGAATCAGAGTTCCCAACGCTAACTGGTATTTGAACTGGTTCATTACATGAACTGTCCGATAGAACCAGTTCACTAAAGTGAATCAGAGTTCCCAATGCTAAATACAAGGTAATTGTTATTTTAACTGGTTCATTACATGAACTGTCCAAAAGAACCAGTTCACTAAAGTGAATCAGATTTCCCAACGCTAACTGGTATTTGAACTGGTTCATTACATGAACTGTTGAAAAGAACCAACTCACTAAAGTGAATCAGAGTTCCCAACGCTAACTGGTATTTGAACTGGTTCATTACATGAACTGTCCAAAAGAACCAACTCACTAAAGTGAATCAGAGTTCCCAACGCTAACTGGTATTTGAACTGGTTCATTACATGAACTGTCAAAAAGAACCAACTCACTAAAGTGAATCAGAGTTCCCAGCGTTAACTGGTATTTGAACTGGTTCATTACATGAACTGTCAAAAAGAACCAGTTCACTAAAGTGAATCAGAGTTCCCAATGCTAACTGGTATTTGAACTGGTTCATTACATGAATGGTCCAAAAGAAACAACTCACTAAAGTGAATCAGAGTTCCCAACGCTAACTGGTATTTGAACTGGTTCATTACATGAACGGTCCAAAAGAACCAGCTCACTAAAGTGAATCAGAGTTCCCAACACTAACTGGTATTTGAACTGGTTCATTACATGAACTGTCCAAAAGAATCAACTCACTAAATTGAATCAGAGTTCCCAACGCTAACTGGTATTTGAACTGGTTCATTACATGAACTGTCCAAAAGAATCAACTCAGTAAAGTGAATCAGAGTTCCCAACGCTAACTGGTATTTTAACTGTTCTATGCCCCTGCCTAGATGGAATAAATACACTGAGCATTTCCTGCCTGTTGATGTTCATGGATTTTTACATCTTAAGCAGTTCTTTGAATCTCATACGGCATCCATCTCTAAACTCACCCCTGAAAGAGGAAGAGATTGGCATAGTTGTAGCTCTTGGTGAGGAAGTTGCCCAGGATGCGAGTCGGATAGCCACATCGAATCTGATACGCTGACAGGCTGAAGTAAATACATTTCACAAAGTACCACAACTGAGCTATAGTGTTCTTACTGAAACGCCTGCGAAAGAGAGATAAAAGACATGAGTGGAACAAGTCTTCACACCATTTTGCCAAAAGTAAGTGTCTTATTTTAAAGATATTTTGATATTTTTACTGACAAACACACTGACTAGAAAAAAACCCATTGCAGTGAAGAAAAATACAAGCTTCAAATTGCTGTGTTTAAACACTTCAGAAGGCTTGCCCCATTAACTTCCATTGTTAGTGTCTTGGTTGTTAGTTCCTCCAAGCATTCCTTTACCTCTCTGTGATTCCCGGCAGGATGAAAAACATCCAGAAATGGATTCCGAACACCAGGATGACCTGGAAAACCACTTTCCCCATCACTGTCTTGCGGAGATACAGGGCTCGATCCACCACCATAGTGCCAAACTGGATCAGAACCATGACAAGGAACGGCCCGGGAACTTGATCTTCTGACAGAGATGAAGTGATGTCAGCACCTCCCTGATGTTTCTGTGAGACGAGGAAAAAAAGGGATAATTCGTCTATAAATGTGAATTCTGTCATTCTTTAATCACCCTCATGTCGTTCAAACATGTATTACTTTTTTCAGATTTACATTTACATGCTGTAAGCAAATATATCACGTGTTTAAAATGTATTTAAAGCTCCACTATGATGTTTTGGGCTCGCTATCGACATCTGTGGTTGAAACATAAAATTGCAAGTTGCATTGTTGCAATATTGGATATAACGTTACACAGATAATGTTAGTAACAGGGCTTGACTGGGAAGAGAAAATGGCCGGGGAATGTACATAGCAACTGTTTGGGTTCGCTGGACTTTTCTGCATATCGCGGCGCCGTTTTGTGGTCCGTTCTGCATACCGTGTCGGCTCATTTTAGATTATCATGGTCCATTAGGCCCGTTTTGCGTCCGGCCCGCTCGGTTCTCCCGATGGCCAGTCCCTGATTGGCCCCAAAGTGCCGCAGCTCACCAGGAAAATGCCCGGTAAACCAGATTACCAGTCCAGCCCTGATTAGTAAGCAAGTTTATCACACTAGAATGATGTTAACATGAATAATGTTTATGTCTTTTGTGTATAATACTCACTTTTAATGAGTATTTTAATGTTTAAGAATTACTGTAACCATAATATTTGCCTTTCTTTAAATGAACGAGGGACAGATTTATTCATTTTAATGCCGCAAATGACGTTAATTGAGCTTAATTTGTATTCAACCCGGAATATTATTTTAAGGAGTGTTTGGTAAGTAACTTAAAAAGAGTAATCCATTACAAAATACAAATTTTTTCACTAAAATTTTAAACAGATATATTTACTAATTATTTCATTGGGAAAGTAATCAGATTACTAATTACTATAATTTTAAGTTACTTTCTAAAACATTTTTCGGATCAACAAGCTCAAAATAATGTCTCTATTTCTTTCGTTTATTGTGAGGTCACAGATGGAAAGAGCGCTAAATGGGAAATGAAAAACTATATAAGAAAAGACCACAATAATAGACAAATAATAATCATTTTGAGTTTCAATAATGTTCTTTCGTCATTGTAAAGCACATTCACACGAGTTGAGTCGAGGAGTCAAGCGCCACATCGCCGTGCGCACGACAAGAGTTGCAGAAAGCGTCACAGGGGGGCGTAAGAAAGCGGGAGGTGCGCACAAGAAATATTGAAAACATGTATATGGAAGAGAGAAAAAAAGCTTGCAGTTACTTTGATAGCAGAATGTAATAAAAGGACTCATTTATGTTTGTAATTGGATTACACCCAACTGTGCCTTTTAAAGAAAACATTTTTAAACACCCTTTCCAAACTTTAAATAACACCAGAACTTCTAATTTACCCCAAACGCCGAGAAGCCGAAGACAATGATGATGAAATCAACTGTGTCGGCCAAAAACATGAAGACGTAGACATCTGTTACCGCGCTGTACTCGGGGTGGATCAGATTAAAGAAGAACTGATGAATGGGCTTATAGATCTCAACCAACCTGAAAGGAGAAGATCAAACAACATTCAGACAAAGCAGATGTTAGAATATATCTTTAAAATTGCTTAAGATTAAAAATGAAAGGATGCACATTCCGAAAAAACAACATGAAATGAGTTTAACAAGTCATTTCTTGTCGAAGCATGATATTCAACAACAACAAATCATTCACACGCTTACTTTTTGATGATGTAAACTTTCACTTTGATCATTTGTTCTCGAATCTTCTCAACGATAATTTCTTTACGACTCTTCTGCGGTACTTCCGGCTCGCTGTCTTCTCTCCGAATGCTATTCCGCGTGCTTGTACTGCCTGTGAACAAACCAGCTAATGAATGTCACAACAAACTGTAATCCGCAGCAGATGTTGTGTTTCGAACAGTGATGGGGAAGGTCACTTTAAAAGTAACAAATTACAGTAACTGCTGTTAAAGTAAACGGTTACATAGTTACTTTTTATCTTTCGGTTTGAAAATTTAGGAAAAAGTGCTGCTGCAAACTGAAGAGTCCTCACCTTGTTTGGAGTGCACAGATGAACGTCGGGAGAGGTACGACCCACCGCTGGTGCTCTGTCGTCGCATGTGAGGTCGCTGCTCGTGGTAGCGAATGTGTACATGCACCTGCGACGAATCCACAGACTTTCCAAGACTCATTGATTTGAGCGAGTACGCTGGGGAACTCTTCTTATCTTCCTCAGATGGAATTGCTACCATCATCATCCCCTCGTCCTCAGACTCATCCCGATGAAGACAAGCCTCCTTCCGCGACAGTTTAGGGTCGTCCTCGTCCCAAAGCCCGTGACACTGAGACGAGGAGAGACAAAACAAGTCAACAAAATAAATAAACTAAATGAGACTACAAATTAAGCTTTCTTTTAATGCCATTGTGATGGTCATGTTGGAAGGAGAAATTCAAAGTATTGCTAGACTGGACATGTAATACAAAGTTTTATCCAATATTCAGAAAGCTGTTTGAATGTAAAGATTTTTGCAATTTCGTTTGGTGGCACTAGTGGCACAAAAATTACATACTTCAGCTTTAAACTCATGAAATGGTCATTTTGGGCTTTTCTACCGCACTGGTTTTGACCTTCTCAACTATATCCAGCAAAGCAAATTTTTGACCTTTGAGATTTAATTGATCTACTGAATGAAATATTGCATGTTTGATATATGTATGATACCTTGAATTTGATATCGTAGAAAAATATATTTATATACATAAAACCCACATTTCAGCCATCTTGGTTCCGGAAGTATTTTTCCCAATTATTGTTTTCCCATTGGGATTTCATAAATTAATTCATAAAAGAGTTCTAAGCCATGAAACAACCGACCAGCTCCAAGGTGAATCACAACATTGCAAACTTCGATTTGGAGCAAAAAAGTATTTGAAAATCAAAAAAACAAAAAACAAAGGTACAAGACTGTGTACTTATCAATATCAAATGAGGGAATGAACAGCTGTACAATCCCATGAAGCATTGCGAATGACGTAATCGAATGAAAAACAATGGGGAAAAAAAAATATATATATATTTTAGCTTTAAAGTTGTTGATTATAAGAATTGAAAAAAACTATTATATTCAGAAATATACAATTAAATAAGTCGTTTGAGAGTGTAGGGGACCAACTCCAATGATTACATCATTTATAGTGCATCAAGGGAGTGGGCGGTTGCTGCAGAGCCCTTTTGGTGTGCTTTTCATACTGTGATGCTCTGATTGGTGGAGCGTTTCTCTTTAGTGTCATGGGTAATGTAAGCGTAGCGTAGTTCTAGCGGGAAGACTAGCAGCTGTACATCATCACACCATTAGCTTGGTAACTCCTATCCAATCACATGTAAGCCGCTGCTTTATAAGTCTTCTCACATTTGATCACATTGCTGTTTCAGTGTGCTAACACAGCAACCTCCACCACCCCACCACCACCAGTCGTGTACCGTCCTGCATGGGGGTAGGCTCCTCGCCCCTGCCTCATATCTCCAGCAGGATATGCCGGTTCCGAGTACAACTTCTTCGGACTGCCAGATGGGGCTTACTCCAATGAGAGACATTACTTTTCTGTTTTATATTCATCAAATAAATGTCCTTTTGAATCTCACTCAAGTATACAAGTCTTCCTGATAGATGTGTAATTCACCAGATAGATGACAAGACAGTTGAAATGGCATTTACATTTAATCATTTAGCTCGAATCATTTAGCAAAGTTCTGCCAAGCTCTCAAGTTGGCTGGAGTAGTATAGGCGCTAATGCAGAAGAAAGAGACAGAGAAGGAATATTTGTTGTACAGACCGGGATAATTGAATTGAAGTAAGAAGGAGCTGTTCCATTGGCTATCCTGAAGGCCATAGTCTAAGCCTTGAATTTGATACAGGCAGCTACATGTAGCCAGTGGTGTGAAATCAAGATTGGGGTAAAATGAGCCCTTTTTGGCTGATTTGAAGACCAGACATGCTGCTGCATTTTGGACCATCTGCAGTGGTTTGATTGAGTTAGCTGGGAGGCCAGCCAACAGAGCATTGCAGTAGTCCAGTCTTGAAATGACCAGAGCTTGGACCAGGAGCTGTGCAGTGTATTCAGTCAGGACAGGTCAGATTGTTTTTTAATGAGATGTGGGTCGTAAAATTAAGCTAGTCATCTACCACCATTCCCAGGTGATTGGTGTTAATGTAGTTGAACCAAGATGAGGTTGTGGTCAACAGATGGGTTGGATCTGATCACGAGGAGTTCTGTCTCGGCAAGGTTAAGCTGAAAGTGGCGTCTCTTCATCCAGGCTGAAATGTCCGAGAGGCAGGCAGAGACACGAGCTGAGAAATTACATGGACTGATGACTTTAACAGAACCATATACCATCGATTAACAACCTCGGAGCTCACCGTGTCTTTAAAGTTTTATAAGTTATTGTTAAAAACTCAATTTGCCCATGAAAATATAAATGAGATTTTTACTTCCATAACCAGATTGTTGGGCTTTATTTTGACACTCTGGAAGTGAAATCATTTGGACCCTTTGGAGAAAACACGTAAATAATAAAATTTTATTTCTTCATATATCTCATTACTATATATATATATATATTATTATTGACATCATTAATATAATTATATTTATTTCTGGAAAATAATAACATCACAAAAAGGCTTTCCCCAAATTATGGTAACAGGGTTGCAAAATTTGTGAACTTATTCCTGTGGAAAAAGGAAACTTTTTTACTTTAAATAAGCTATATCTAAATATGTACAAGTGCCAATATTATAAAACAAACTAGAAACTCTCAATTCCTTCAGCTGCGTACACTCTGCCAGCGGCATTGTGCGAGACAGCGACACCATCCCATTCATTTTCAATGAGAGCTGACTTCCAGCGACACGAGCTGTCGCGACCTTTGGCGACCAGATGTGGGCGTGTCCAGCGAGGTGACAAAGTTGAGACAAGTTCAACTTTTTTCAAATGAAGAGCGACTTACGGGAGCGACAGCCAATAGGAGAGCAGACGGTAGAGCTCACGTGATCCTTCTCTCTCTCTCAGCTCCTGCAGCAATGGAAAGATCAGGGGACTCACCCTCTGCAGCAGCTCATCAAACTGGGTCCTGTCAAGCCTGAAGTACTGCTGGAACCGGACTTCATCCAGCCGCAGCTCCTGCACCAGCCGGTGGTACTCACCATGCTGACTCCAAGATTGAATGATTTTGTGGACCCAGAGAGACCGGCATTTGCGTTTTAGCCGCAGATAAACAGCCGCTATGGCAAAGAGCACGCCTTGTTTCTCGTTCAACTGATTCCATTTATATTTAATCTTTTCCCTCCAAAATGTTTGTTTTTAGCGGCAAGAAAACTGATTCGCTGTCAACAGCAATGGAATGGCATCCATGAATGTCATTTATAAACATTACTAGGCAACCAGTAGTGGGAACGCCCACTAGCGACCTAACCGCCAGCCACTGGCGACCTGGAGCGACAAAGTCGCTGGCAGTGTGAACGCAGCTTTGTGGTAAGATGGAGAAATTATAATATAAATGTGAAAAGCTTCAGCATGAAACTGCACTTTCCACTTGGGTACCCTGTAAAATCACAGAACACTATGTCTGTACAGAAAACAGTAACATTTAAGACCTGGCACCTTCAAAGGAGAGCAGCTGAACTCTGGCATATGTTCACTGGCTACCACGACATCAGAAATTGATTTTAAAATCAATTTTATGGTTTTCAAAGCTTTCAAAACTTCAGTGGTTTTGTTTGTAGCCCATAATGGCAGGTGAATTATGTTTCCTGCTGGCATTCTCTGGTGCAGGGCTGTGTAATATCTCAAAAGTAAAGCAGAAAAAAAGAGAGGCAGCTATTTTTAAGACTTTGGAACGGGTTAAAAACAAAACATTTTGGTTTGTTCTGATATAATGGGAAAATAATCACATTTTGTCCTGTGTGGGGGATTAATAAGCATAGAAATCATAAAAAGAATGGTATACAGTAGCCTCTATCAAATAAAAAAAAAAGTATCCTTAATATTAACCTGCTTATACTGTTCAGTCATTTTTGACCGAAATCACTTTTCCAATTTTTTTTACTTGATTCAAGTCAAACTAGTCATTAAAAAAGCGACACCATTTATTAATTTACTTTGAGTAATAAAAGTTTGATTTTTGAAATAAATTATTGGTAACAAAAGGATAATTCTACGTCTCCACTTTGTAGCACCATGTCAGAATTGACAGTAAGATTAATGTACTATTATTGCAAAAACTGACACTCTGACAGAAGCAGTAAAAAATAGTTATATATAAATAGCAAACAATAGTTTGATAATGTCTAAATATATATATATATATATATATATATATATATATATATATATATATATATATATATATATATATACAAATTTTTAACAATTTAGAATTACTACATAGTAGGTGGCAGCATAGAGCACTGGAGCCACCTACTGGCTATTATTGTCATAACGTGATTCTCAAGTCATGACATTTATCTTTATTACCTAATGATAGCAATCTGACACATTCTTATATTTTCTTTATCTTATAGAAGTAAAGGTTTTTACTGCTTTTAACTTAAATAAATGTGATTATTTGCATATAAAATTTTGAAAGCGAGAAATGTATATGTTAATAAGATACTATCATTTTAACCATCCATCCATCCATCCATCCATCGTCAACCGCTTATCCTGTGTACAGGGTCGCGGGGGGCTGGAGCCTATCCCAGCTAACATTGGGCGAAAGGCGGGGGACACCCTGGACAGGTCGCCAGTCCATCGCAGATCATTTTAACATAACATAAAACTAACATTACTTTATTGTTTTTACTTCAGGGATGAAAAGTTATAATTTCTTTTAAAATAAAAAGAACTTAAAAGTGATCACAAACAGTAAAGTACCGGTAAGCAGTTCTTTTAAGTAATAATGTATGAAATTATTTCAAATATTCACCTGGTCATAAAACATTATTGGACAAATCACTCTCTCCTGCACACACATTTTGCGTGGTCATGTTTAGACTAAATGTCACCTAATCCGGGCCAAATGATTTTAATTTTTGTAAACCTTGGTGTACCCACAGAGAGTGCATGCACAGACCATATTCTACTTGAGCTAATAAAGTCCTGACTGATACTGCTTTACCAACCAACATTAGAAAATGTTTAAAAATCATTAGAAAACATTGGTGAAACATTAGAAAAACATTATCTATGGATAATTAAATTTTAATTACAGGTCTGCTTCTCATCAAATCTGTATTAATGCAATATGTGCATATGCTTACCATGATCATCAAAAAAGAGAGAAGCCTATTTTTCTGGCAACAAGAAGTGGTGTAATGTGGAAACTGTACTCTGATTAGTCCTTTGGTCCTTTGTTTCATTAAAATAAAATGATTGGAATGAAATAAAAACACTATTAACCAGCTACCAGCATAAAATAAAAATAAATACATTTAAAAAAATTGTGTATGAAAAAAAAGATGCAATAAATGGTGACAAAGGCATTATTCTTTTTTGGGTGAACTATTCCTTTAAGGCATTATGTGAGATATTACAAACCTTTAGTATGGATCGATGAAAGAATAGTGCCAGCAGCTGGACCAAGTCATAGTGCACGTAACCTTCTTTCTTCTCCACACCGATGATGTTGGGTGGGTGATATGGTTTCTTCTTGCTCACCTCCAAATTCTGGTTAAATGGAAAAAAACTGAACTGGAAAAAGTACTTGATGACGATAGTGACCTGCAGAGAAAAAAGAAAAAGAAAAAAGTACTAATCAATTAGAATACGTTTATACTTTTAGATTAAAAGTTGCATATACAAAAACAATTCGGAAGGATTAGAGCATTGGTACAGAAAATATCCGTTCCATACATATATGCCATAAGTTGCCATTCACACCAAACACATTTTCAGCATCTGTATGTGCTGTTTTTTAATTGTTATTCTAAGTTAACACGTACTACTCTTTCAGCCATCTTGGTTCTGGAAGTCAGGGTTAGGGATAGGGTTAGGCCCCGGGGTGAAAGACAAACATACAAGACTACAATGCCATGAAGCATTGCAAATGATGTAATTGAATTAAAACAATGGAAACACATACAATTATTGATATAAAGTTGTTGATTTTGAGTATAGAAACAATATATTTTAATTGCATTGCAAAATATTCAGATGTCTGGACATAAACTCAGCAAAAAAAAGAAACGTACCTTATTCAGGACACTGTGTTTTAAAGTTAATTTTGTAAAAATCCAAATAACTTTACAGATCTTTATTGTAAAGGGTTTAAACAATGTTTTCCATGCTTGTTCAATGAACCATAAACAATGAATGAACATGCACCTGTGGAACGGTTGTTAAGACACTAACAGCTTACAGACGGTAGGCATTTAAGATCACAGTTATAAAACTTAGGACACTAAAGAAACCTTTCTACTGACTCTGAAAAACACCAACAGAAAGATGCCCAGGATCCCTGCTCATCTGTGTGAATGTGCCTTAGGAATGCTGCATGGAGGAATGAGGACTGCAGATGTGGCCAGGGCAATAAAATGTGATGTCCGTACTGTGAGACGCCTAAGACAGCACTACAGGGAGACAGGAAGAACAGCTGATCGCTCCTTGTAGCGGTAAACCATGTGTAACAACACCTGCACAGGATCGGTACATCCAAATATCACACCTGCGGGACAGGTACAGGATGGCAACAACAACTGCCCGAGTTACACCAGGAAGGCACAATCCTTCCATCAGTGCTCAGACTGTCCTGGAACTTGGTGGCAGAGTGGGGTAACATCTCACAGCAAGAACTGGCAAATCTGGTGCAGTCCATGAGGAGGAGATGCACTACAGTACTTAATGCAGCTGGTGGCCACAGAGTGTTGGGAGACCGACTCGATTGAGTCATTCGCAGTGCGTCATGGGAGTGGGCAGTCTCTGCAGAGCTCTTTTCGTGCGCTTTGATTGGCGTGATTCTCTTTCTTTTCAAGATCATGGTTAGTCTAGTTCTTTACCAGGAATTCTGCTATTAAACATGAGTTCAACATCTTGAAAAAAATATTGCGGACCATTTGCTTCACGAAAAACATGTACAATCTTTTAATTTGCGCTGAAGGAGAAAATAAATGGGATTTTTAGTACTAGAACATCCCGTTTGGCTTTAACAAAGGTAGTAGAATAATTCTTTAATGCATTTAACAAAATAACACTTACCTCTGTGTAGACGATGGCGGTCATCCAGAACCGTTTGCTGGGTCTTGGGACTGAAAGCATTGCCCACAGAAAGATAAGGATGGGCAAAACAAGAGTTGCCATGGATGCTGAGATCATATGATTCAGAATGATCACCAGGTAACAGACCATTTCAGAGTGTGCCACCAGCAGGTTATAGAGAGCATAGCAGAGCTGCAGACCCAACGGCTGGGACTTATAAAAACGCTCGGAATTCTCCAGTTCCTCATCATAGAACATTCTGAATGAACAATGGAAAAGATAAAAGGAAAATATAGATTTAAATATAGCTACAAGCAGCAATTATGAGGCAAAACACACCAATGGCATAGCTCAAATCTAAAGAGAGCAGTCACAGGATGAATGCTGAATTAATCAAACCTTACAAGCATTTTTAAACATTTCGTTATATCTTTTGACCACAGGGTGGTGCTGGCCCCAGACTGTGTAGGTACTGTCAGGGCATTGTGGCGATGATACCTACCAAGATTCGTATTGATGTGCCATTAAGTTTAAAAAAAAATAAAACAGCAATTTATGACAAAATTCAAAATGGCAGATGCCCAATATGTCTGACCTAGGAACATTGGGTATTATTTGACTCTGTATATGCCAAGGAATCTAAAGAGGCCAGTCTCGTGACTTTAGGCCAAACTATTCATCTATACATTGAAGCAAAAATAGAAATGTTTCATACCTCTTGACCAGTAGGTGGCGCTATGCTTCACAAGCTCTCTGGCATGCATACGGTCGAATTTAAGCATTATATGAGAATGGTTTGGCCTATCAAACATCTTTTGGTACATTTTTGTCAGAAGTATCCCTAGATGATAAATGCCAAATTTCATTCAAATTGGACGTACAACCTAGGACGAGTTCAAAAAAGTTTAAAATGCCAGATAATCTAGTGGGTGGAGCCAGTGCCATTCCTACCCCATTTGGTACCCTAGGAGATCCTCCTGCATGATATGGCTTCTTAAGTGGGCACCAAACCAAGTGGTCTAAGATGTTTAAAAGAAAAAGAAAGAAAGAAAGAAAGAAAGAAAGAAAGAAAGAAAGAAAGTCCAAGCACAACTCACCACGCGCCCCACCAAGAGTGAACCACATTATAGCAACCATGATGAGGTTACCCCATGTGACTCTACCCTCCCTAGCAACTAGCTTTGGTTGATTAGGAGACCTGGCTGGAGTCACTCAGCACGCCCTGGGATTCAAACGTGTGAACTCCAGGGGTGGTAGTCAGCGTCTTTACTCGCTGAGGTACCCAGGCACCCACGTATGTGCAACATTGAACTGTTGGTGGCGCTAGAGGGTTTGAGTTAGAGACCCCAAATGTGCCTTGAGTGATGTTGAAATTGGCCTGTATTTGTTTGCCAAATTAAACAAGTTTCCTACAAAGGGTTCTATGGGCTGCCATTGACTTGACTCCCAGCCAGAATAATAATAATTAGAAGAAGAAAACAAACAATTAAAAGAGATGCATCACCCCTAATTACTTCCACACAAGGAGAATTTGTGCAGGGCTCAAATCATCGCTGCATACTAGGGCTGCACAATTAATAGAAACATTTATTGAGACAACTATTACGGCTGCAATTAATCGTGAAAACTGCCAAATGTAAACGATTCTTATATTAGTCCTGTTTACTTTTGTTAATTCAAAGGTTTCTATTTACAACGTGTTTTTGCAGTAATTAAGTATTCTAACCAATCCAAGACATTTTTGTTGAGCAATGAAAAAGCATGGCAAATCAAAGATGCTTAAATTAATCTATAGCCCTATCAGTAATGAAAACACCGTAATGTGCAAGTTTTAAACCTGATGCTCAGGTGCTTGCTTTATGTTTTACCTCTGTTTAGAGTTGTTTTGGATTTGTTACATGTTGCACATGTATTAAACTACTTACTTGTTAAGTAGCAGTTCGCTGGCGGTAAGCTCGGTGGTCATAGAGGGTAGCAGAGGGTCGTCCAGATCAGATCTGCTGTCAGGGGTCATCAACATCAGCCGTTTGTCACTGTCGCTTTCGTCTGAGCTCACAGACAGCCTGTCAAAGCTCACGGCCTTGCTGTAGCTGGGTGGCACATCTGCGTCTGATGTGTTGGGGAAGTCTGTATCCGGGGTAAAAAGTTGCCTACTCGATGGATCTCTTTGCACATTCTCCAATCCAGACGACTCGCCATCGTCCCGTTGGAGAGGAGGTTCACCCTTCTCATAATCAGTAGCAAACTGCTTTTCCTCATATTCACATTGAGAGATCCAAACATCTTTATCTGCTTCTTCTACTTCTCCAGAACCCCAAGCACTTCCCTCACTCACTTCCCGAGTCACTTCCTCAGTTACTTTCTCAGTTACTTCTTGAGGCACTTCCTCAGTTACCTCCTGGGGCACTTCATCTGTCATTTCCTCAGTTACTTCCTGAGGCACTTCCTCTATCTCTTCCTCGGTTATTTCCTGAGGCACTTCCTCTGTCACTTCCTCGGTTACTTCCTGAGGCACTTCCTCTGTCACTTCCTCAGTTACTTCCTGAGGCACTTCTTCTGTCACTTCCTCAGTTACTTCCTGAGGCACTTCCTCTGTCACTTCCTCAGTTACTTCCTGAGGCACTTCCTCTGTCACTTCAACAGTTACTTCCTGAGGCACTTCCTCTGTCACTTCAACAGTTACTTCCTTAGGCACATCCTCAGTTACTTTCTGAACCACTTCCTCAGTTGTTTTCTCAGCAACTTCCTGAGTCACTTCCTTTCTAACTTCCTCTTCAGGTTTATCCTCACTTGTTTGGTGTTTTAAATCTGTCCCTTCCTCCACTTCCAGTTTGTCCTCCCTCATTTGGTCTTGACTGTCCTCAACATCATCTATCGTGTCATCGGTCCCTTGCCGTGAGAACAGCGTGACACATTGTGTGGCTTCACTGGAAACAAAACCACAAAAACAAAGCAAACAGGAAACAGAAATTAGTTGATGTGGACTAACGATAAAAGTATGATCGATATACCAACTTTGAAAAGTTTTTGAGTCCAAATTTTGTCCAATTTTGCAAGCTGTGCTGCTTCATATACAGACAAACAATCTTTATCCAAGTGTCTATAATGTCATGAAAACTTCTTGTTGCAAATGTGCTGCCTGGAAACCATTATTAGAAATGACAACTTGTATTTTGGAAAACTGTGATGTTATGAATGGCTATCTATGGCATCTAAAGCCAGTTTGACCATCTGGACCATCTAATGTGACATCAGAAACTTTGCAAATTAGTCCATCTGCTTGGCAACTATTTTTGTGACACGTGGAATATCAATATCCCATTTTCAGCCCAAATTCTGTTTAATTTTTGTCCAAAATTGATCAAATTACACAGGCGTGTAAATACAAGTTAGCTGGTATGTTTTTTTTAGTGATTACACGTAATACATGATTGAAATCACATAGTATGTATACACAATTGTATGACCTTCATTGATGTATGAGACATGAACCAATAAAATCTGAGAGATACAAACCATCAACTAAAAGGATAGTTGAGTGACTGTCAAACGTATTCTGACAAAACTCCAGAATTCCATGTGGTAAACATTCTTCACTTTCTACACAATATACAACAGTTTGAAACGAAAAACGAAAAGAACGAATTCTGATAGGGGTGTGGTGAGTGAGGATGAATGGGATGAAGGTGTGATTATGAGCTTAGCACCTGGAGATGGCGCTGCTTCCGCTGTCCGCCGAAGAGTAGGACATGTCCAAGCCGTACATTTTGCGCAATTTGGGCCGAGCGCGTTCACTGGTTTTGGGAATATTCAGAGGCATGTCGTCCAAATCATCCAAGGTGGACTGGCGGGAAAACAGCATGGTGGCTTCCGTGTATGCGCTGATCAATGGACAGATGACATGAGTTGACAAAAAACAGTGAAAATTATGAGATGAACATGATACAAGAAGCATTCAATGTGTTTGCATGTGCAGCTATAACTGAACTACAGCAGGTTTTTGGGTAGTCCAGCTACGGTCTTCATTTGTCTGTCCAAAATATGACACAATGCGTAATCGAATATTTGAAGAATGAACATTGCAAGTCACCTTTGTCTTTCAGAGCGTTTGCACATCGCCGAGGGCCAACTGTGATCCAGTTATCATGTATACACGCTGGATCATATTAACTAGGTCTGGTAGTCCGACTTCACAGAAAATGGTACGATTCCAGTCTGGACTGGTTTTATTAGTTTAGTTTTAGTCTGACTGAAATCGACCCAAATTGAAATGGAAATGAATGTAGACATACTGAGTGTTGCTTTAGTTATGAATGACAGGCCAAGCGTTTACTGTCCCAGAGAAAAGAAAAATCATAAACAAGATTTCCCAATTGTTTCTCCTAGACAGCAATAGGATGAAAAATGGAGATTCTTTTCCTTAGTCTCTGCAGCGTTCGAGATTTGTCCTGAGAAAAGGACCCCTGTAATCTCAAACATGTCTTCAGAAAAAGATCTAATCAATGTCCTGAAGACATCTTTGCAATTTTGTAACGTGTGAAAATGTTTAACCCTATGATACCTTATATTATGATACTGTATATTAATGTGAACTAAACATTTTAGGTCAGCACAACATAAAAACATTTTTACAAAAGTCTGTACAAAAAACATAAAACCCCAAACCAATTCAGACCTGGACATGCTGTCTCTGGAAGCGAAGGAGTCCATACTCTGTCCGAATCGTCTACGACGTTCTCTGTGTGAGCCAGAGTCCTCTTCACTGATCCGATCCAGACCGGACTCGCGAGATGACGTCAGTTTCATTTGCTTCTGATAGTACACATGAATGCTCTCACGGGACGGCACGTTGCCCTAAAAGATATAGATTATAATGGATTAGTGACAAACCGATATATGGGTGTGGAGCGGAGGGGGGCGGGACCGGGTCGGAGTTTCACGCGCCCGGTCCCCAATCGGCCTGATGAGGCGCGCGAGGGATAAAGGCGGCCGGTGACGATGGTTCGGGAGAGAGAGAATTACGGACATGTCCGTCATGTGTGTGTATTGGTGTTTGTGTGTTTTGAGTTTAATTAAATTATCATTTATGTTGACAAGCCGGTTCTCGCCTCCTCCTTGCCCATCCTTTAACTGTGTTACAATGGGCTAGATATATCGGTGCATTAGTGACAAACCCATATATGTATATCAGAATAAGACATTTTGAATGGAAACACTTGATATGTGAATAAACTCTCAAAATTTGCTTAAAGTTTAATGCACTAGGAGGAGGTGAATTTTCTAGTGTTTCTCATTAGTTAAAATGCGCATTAAGGTGATGGAAATAGTTTATTTGGAAAACGATGACGTGTTTTGACCATTCGTGCACGTGTTATAAATGTGCAATAGCCTGATGTGAGTGGCCCAACGAAAGATCCAACCTTGGCACACAACTCGTCATGCATAGCCCTTAGCATTCGGAAGCGTTTAACCCACAGCTGGTCTTTATGTTCCACTGGGGTGGCTGTGGCTCAGTTGGTAGAGCGGGTCAGCCACTAATTGCAGGGTTGGTGGTTCGAATCCCAGCCCAAACGACTCCACATGCTGAAGTGTCCTTGGGCAAGACACTGAACCCAATGGCAGGCTAGCACCTTAGCAGCTCTGCCGCCATTGGTGTGTGTGAATGGGTGAGACGCAGTGTAAAGCACTCTGAATACCGTTAAGGCTTAAAAAGACGCTATATAAGTGCAGACCATTTACCACATACCATTTACTTTAAAGTGGGTCCTCACAATCCGCCAGAACAGTTATGAGTGCAGGCGCTCTCAGGTATGTGGCGGATGGGCATCGCAGTTATTTCAGCCCTCGTTATGTATTTATTTTGCTGTCCTTTTCTGCATATCGCGGAGCCATTTTGTGGTCCGTTCTGCATAACGTGGCGGCTCATTTTAGCTTAGCGCGCCACGTTTCGCCCACAGGACCCCTCGGTTATCCCGATGGCCTGTCCGCCCCTGATTGGCCCCAAAGTGCATCGGCCCACCAGGAAAATGCCCACTATGCCAGATTACCAGTCCAGCCCTGTATTATATCAGTCATCGGCCATTCTGTAATCTAGATATTGTATATCGCTCGACTACGGATTTCAATCACAGAGATGGCTTTAGTGCTATAGCATACGAATAACATTTATAAACTGTATATTTAAATAAATATATATTTTTAAGTGAAAGTGTATGCCAAGGACCTTTTTGACTTCTCTGGTGAGCATGCAGCGTTCAATGCGCAGAACGGTGGAGATGTCAATGTATTCTCTGCAGATGGAGTTCAGCCATCGGGTCACACTCTCAACGGTGGTCAGAAACAGAACCCACGTGAACTTAATGATGTTGAAAACCCTCTTGATGACGTTGTCTACAGGATGTGAGAGGTAGAAGTTATGAGGTTTTTCCTGAAGTTCTTTGTCGAAAAGAAACAATATTTAAGGAAGTTCATATGAATGAACGCACCTGATCCATTCGATTTGTCTTCCTCTGAACTCTGGCGATCTTCTTCACCGATCTCTATTTCCACATGACCTACACACACACACACACACACACACACACACACACACACACACACACACACACACACACACACACACACACACACAATTTGCTCAACTTTACTCCATTACTTCAGGCCATTTTTCTCAGTTTCAGTGTTGGAATAGTCATTGTAGATTATCTTTGTATGAAAATATTCTCTTAGGATAAAAAGACATTTATGTACCTTCTTTCTTGTCTTTTCTATGTCTGTGGGCGCGGCTGTATCTCTTCCAAAAGTGGCGCGTCCGTTTGGTTTTCTCTTTCAGGGCAGTTTTAGAGTTGGTAATCCAGGCATGATACACAAACTATGAAGTAACATCAGTAACAATTCATCTGTTCTTGTAGTATTTGAATAAAGTGTTTGACAATGATATCAATACCACAACATGTTGCACATACAGCCATTTCAGGAAATAAGTCCAAGTTCAATCTGAGATTCAAATCTGTCCAAATATACCAAGCAAGAACGTATTTTCTTAGTCTTAAATGAGTATTTTATCTCTTGAAGAGGCTGTTTCTGTCTCAAACCCTGGATAAGCAAGCATTATCCTCCACACAGAACACACAACAGTGAATTCAAACAACTAGTTGACTTCCAAATTTTCCAAACTTGAGGCCAATTTGAATGTAAGCAATGTGAGTTTATCCCTGTGTATTTACGATTAAGTTGTTTGAATTCACGCAATTAAAAACAAAAATCGTTCAAGATAGTAAATGTGCTTTGCTCCACTTATGGAATCGTTTGAGCCGAGTATAAAAGTTTCGTTTAAAATGGTGTGAAGTTTTTGTGGTCATGTCTACAACTAAATTTGTAAGAAAATGGTGGAGCAAACCACACAATTTAGAAGCAAAAAAAGAATAATATAATGAAAGTATACCTAAAAAGAACACAGAAAACCAACACAAATCACAGTGCGGTCCAGCTTTTCCATTCCATTCATTTGAGTCAGTATTTCAGTTTTTATTAATGTAAATAAACTCCAAATATATCAGGATAAATTAGTTTGGAACAACATTTCTATCGGGAAGACACGCAGGCTTGAGTGAAGTTTGAGATGCCATTTATTTGATAGATGTAAAACGGGAGGTGATGTCTCTCTCTTTGACGTAGGCCCCGTCCGGCGGTCTGAGGGAGTTGTACCCGGAACCGTCATGTCCTGCTGGAGATAGGAGGCAGGGGTGAGGAGCCTACCCCCCTGCGGGACAGGGCTCAACTGGTGGTGGTGGGGTGGTGGAGGTTGCAGTGTTAGCACACCGAAACAGCAATGTGATAGATTGTGAGCGGACTTATAAAGCAATGGCTTACATGTGATTGGCTAGGAGTTACCCAGCTAATGATGTGATGATGTACAGCTGCTAGTCTTCCCGCTAGAACTACGCTGCACTTCCATGGAATGGAAAGGTGATTATGCATATTATGAATGAACAAAGATGTGAGCAGAACACAGATGATACATTCACCACGGTGATACCTTCGCCGCTCTGATAAATATACCGAAGTACAGTTTTGGGCAGTTTAATGATTGATCGGGGTAAAGCCACGAGGGCTGAAGCAAACTTTCTGATGGCTTGCTGAGAGAGGAAAGAATCAAGGAGAGACATTGTGAAAGTCACTGCATTCAAATCCTGAAATAATTCAATAATTTCACCCTTTAAGCTCGGATGGGCCCGTGAGAAAAACAAATGTATTGTCAAAATATTCAAAACTACAGTATTGACCAACACAAAATGGGTATTGTTTGAAAGCTTAGAAGCTTTCCAATGCATACATGCACTATGACGAAAACTGAAAAAGTGCTTTGAAATTTGTGGACACATCAGAAGTGCTCCGTTTTGACAATTTAGAAAAACAACTTTGCCCTGTACGTATTATTGAAATCAGTAAAAACATCAAACTGATCAAATAGTCATGTGTTATATGTTGTTGGAAAGCTCTCAAAGCGTAGAATACAACCAGCCCATTTTGTTTACACACAGACAAAAGTATAGCGAGTAATAGCTAAGTATATGCTAATTATGCTGGTGTTGTATGTTTTTTAGAAATTATAAAAACGGAACGCTTCTGATCAGGGCTGGAATGGGAAGAGAAATCGTTCTGGGATTTTACATAGCAACTGGCCAAAAGATGTTGAGCGAGGGGGAGAGGGGGGGTTGGCATTTTGTGGTCCGTTCTGCATTACGCGGCAGCACATTTTAGCTTATCGTGGCACATTGGGCAAGTTTCGCGGGCGATCCATTGACCCTCGGATTTCCCAATGGCCAGTCCACCCCTGATCGGCCCCAAAGTGCGTCGGACCACCGGGAAAATGCCCGGTATGCTAGATTACCAGTCCAGCCCTGCTTCTGGCTTGCCTGAAAATTTCAAAGCACTCAGTTTTGGTCATAATGCCTGCATGCATTGTAAAGTACAACTTCTAAGCTTTCAAACGATACCCATTTTGTGTTGGTTAAGACTGTAGTTATTCATATTTTGACGATTGTTTTATTCGTCGCCAACCCCTTACCCTAACCCTACTCCTAAACCTACCCGCACCTCAACCTCAGTAGCAGCAAATGTGAATTTGGTGAGAATTTTGCAGAACAACATGTCATTATACAATCAATACATTCTACTGTATGTATTTTAATGTTATAATAGTTACATAATACTGACATAATAGTTAAAGACACCTGATATAAAGTGGGACCACATGTTTTTCATAACTGACATAGTTCTCTAAACTAGGTTTAGTACTGTCAAAACAATTAACAGTCATCAATTCAAACTCGGGAATTGAATAGGCATGCAAGAGGGATTCTCAATTCAATTCAGAACGGCACACAAGTCTGCTCCAGACAATGTTTTGTTCTCTGAATGTGCTGCAGACTAGCAGCGGTGCTCTCACCTGAAAGGCTGATTTCTTAGGAGGTTCTTCGTCTTCTTTCTCCTCCTCTTCTTCTTCTTCCTCTTCACTGTCAGTTTCAAACAGGTAATAATCACCACTTCTAACCACTGAGGGACGAACGGACAAGAATGTTTAGTGCGAAGAATATTATCAGAGTAGCAATCAGGAGAAAAACATTACAAACAGCACATAACAAATGATGCATATGGGGAATTAGAGAACGTGTCCTTGTAATAACTCAACCTCGGACAGACTGACGAATTCAATTGCTAAATGGACTGCTGTGAACTACAGGCCATAATATGTGGTTATGTGCAATAACATGGAAATAAACAATATATTGGACACTAATGCCAATTTTTGTTTTGTCTTCTCAACGCTGTACTTCTCTGCCACAATAATGTATTGCATTTTAATTATCAGGTTTAAAAAAAAATGTTATATATTATAAGTATTAGTATGTAGATGGTAAAATCCTTTAAAAGTATTATTCACTGTTAGTTCATGTTAGTTATGCATTAACTGATGTCAACAAATACATCCTGATTGCAAAGTATGACCAAAACAAAATAATAATTTGGGATTTAATGTGTACAATCTGTAAGTATTTTATAACAAATGATCATAAATGTCATGACAAGCAATTTGGAGAACAATAAGTTGACTTTGCAACACTTTTAGATGCGTTTGACACGGAAATGAGAAACGACAGCTGAAAGTTTCATTACCAGACATAGATTAATCATACTTAGACGGGGTTTCGTTTTCAAGATTTCAAGTCGTTAAAAGTGCCTCTAATTGAAGAATCATGCATCTATTAAACCTTCTCTGAGGGGCAAAAGTGTTTGTCCTTAAAGCCTTAATCACCACTTTCTCTGAAAGGCTCTGCAAATCTCAATAAATCAGTTAACCAAACTTACCCGAAATCTCATTAATGCAATAAGTGCAATACATCTGCAAACCCGTACAGTCACATATAACAAATATAACACATAATGAGCATAATGAGCAATGAAAACTTGTGATTTAGGACAATCTATCTAGAATAAAACAGATTAATCGTCTTAATGCAATACTTCAATATACAATTTGACATACATGAAAACAAACTGAATGTATAACTGCAATAACTTTTGTGGATCTAGGAGCAGTTTCCATTAAAACACCTCTGTGTCCGCAGTTTCACAGTCACATAATTGGAATATGTCAAAACTGCCTTGTGTCCTTGAACAGAAGAGCCACGATGGAGGGGAAGAGCAGGAGAGGATGCTGGGAAAACATTTGACTATTTAAGGGAATGATTTTGATAGTGTAAAGCCAAAATGAAAGATCTCAAATGTTGCATTTGATCGATTTTATCTAGAATGCATCTCTTCATGAAACCTTTACAAAAAAGTACCATGGTATTTCCATGGCGTTTGGACGTGGTATCTTGGTAACGTCATGTTTTATGGGGGCATGACCAGAATGGTAATACCATTGCATTCTTTTAGGTACCTTTAAGTACTCGTTATTTAATCACGTACAATGCTATTACCATCAGATACCATCGCTGTACTTTTTTGTTATGCAAGTTCTATTTTACAACAAGCAGCATTCAAGCACTTTATAAAACAAAGATTGAAATCTAAAGTAGTTACTTAAAGTAGCAAGTTCATTTTTTATAAAACTTAATATGGTGCTGATAACTGAGATCAGCACATCAAAAATGAAAAAGTAAATACCATCTTACCCATACTTTACGGTATAATAGCAAGACAATGAGTTTGACGGTATTACTTTTGCTTTTTGACGATGTGACGTGCCGTTTCTTTGTGATGAAGAGATTCAGAGATGGATCCTTTGGTTTCAAAGGATAGTTCACCCCAAAATTACAATTCTGTTATTATCTACTCACCCTCATGTCGCTTAAAACATCTAAAATGTGTACAGAATTGTCATGCTTTGAAAACCAGTGACTGCCAAGCTCTAAAAATAACAAACAAGCACCATAAAAACAGTCCAAACAACAATTTTTTTAATTCTCGCTATTCATAAAAGCAATTGTATGGCTGTAGAAGTCATTCAGATTGTTTAGAAGTCTTTATTTTGCTACAAAATATCTTCTTCTGCTGTTTATCATTATATTGTCAACTTTGTTAAGCAAATTAGGATGTTGTCTAGTTATATCAGTTGTATTTTACATTTACATTTATTCATTTGGCAGACGCTTTTATCCAAAGCGACTTACAAAAGAGGAAGAACATCAGCGAATCATCTTAGGGAGACAGTGGCACAAAAAGTGCCATATTACAAAGTTTCACTATCATCAGAATAGTATACAAAGCAGATTTAAGTGCAACAAGAAATGTAAATATTTTTTATTTTATTTTATTTATTTTTTTAGTGACCTGTTAAGTGCTTTTGGAGAAGATGTGTTTTTAGCCGTTTTTTTGAAGATAGAGAGTGAGTTAGCTTCCCGGATTGAGTTGGGAAGGTCATTCCACCACCGTGGTATGATGAAACTGAAAGTCCGGGAAAGTGTTTTGGTGCCTCTTTGTTTTGGTACGACAAGGCGACGTTCCTTAGCCGACCGCAGGCTTCTGGTGGGAACGTAGCTCTGCATAAATGATTTTAGGTATGCTGGAGCAGACCCAGTGACTGTTTTATATGCCAGCATCAGGGCCTTGAATTTAATACGTGCAATTTTGTGTACATTTCATTGTTTGTGTTTAATGCAATCACCCAGATTATCACATTTTATGGCAGATAAATACTGCTCGCATTACAAAATGTAAAAAATAAAAATAACGTTTTATTTTTTGTTTGTTTTTTTAAACTAAAAAAAAAATGTAAGACTTTACAATAAGGCTCTATTTGTTTACATTAGTAAACGCATTAAAGAACAATACTTTTTTTTTTACAACATTTATTACACTCAAAATATAATTTTAAAATAATTTTAAGATTTACGCATTTCAATTTAACAACTAAATTCCATCTAACTGAATAGTATAGAGAACAGAATAGAGTCATATTTAATAATAAAAAATTAAAAAAATTCAGGGTTCATATTGATTGACAATCAAGGACTTTTTTCCAACACAAATGTTTCCTCTTCAAGGACTTCACTGAAGTAAGAACTCAGAGCTTTTATTTGATTTTGAGTTCCCAACATGCATTGCGAGTGAGTACAAGTCGGAAACTTTCAATTACAGTAATTCCGACATGCATGAATGGACCATTAATAAATGGATAGGAGGTAATCGGTGAGGTAAAATAATATCTACTATGTGAACATGTATAACATTTATATATACAACCGTTAGTTCCGGTCCTCAAATCTGATTGGACGAGAGATGTTCCATGAGCACTGAAGGTCTGACAGCATCAGCACTCGGACGCTTCACTGTGTGTGTATCACTCCGCTTGTGTTCCTGCCATTCTAAACTACAGTGTAAGACTTATGATTGCAGGATGAGGCAGACAAGGGAGTTTGGATCTATGTGCGGGTTTATTGAACAGAGTGAAAAATAAACAGACAGGAACAAATGAAACTACCACGATGGGCAAACAGAAACTAAAACACGAAAACATTCATGGGCACACGAACTGGGAAAACACGGCAGGAATGAACACGGGAAGACAGGCACGGGAGCGAACATCAGAACACGGGAAACATCAGCGACATCACAACAGTTGAGACAGAGTAGACCTTCCAGAGACGTCAAAACAGTGGGAACAACGAACGACAAGGGAATGGAGGAACAGCAGGGTTTAAATACACAAGGACAGGATGATTACAAACGATGGTTACAAGCTACTGTTTGTCTTCAGGTGGTGTCAAAAGATCATTTTTGTGTGTAATATGAGGCAGTTAGGTGATCACTTGTATTACTACTACACTTCTAAAGCTAGGAAATAGCTTTAAACGGCTTTAAACTAATAAGCATTACGGCTCATCACAGCTGAGAGACACAACAGACTGATTAATTACACAATGGGTGGTGTTTAAAATGGAGGAGGACATTGCGGTTTCTATAGTGATCGACTCTTGTGCACCAGCTACTGCGAAAATAGAGAGGAATACCCACTTGGACGCTATTTTTCCACTGAGAAGCTGACCTTCAGAAAGCTGACAGCATCTCTGCTTGGCAGTGGCAACAGGTGATTGCACAAGCTCTCTCTCTCTCTCTCTCTCTCTCGCTCTCACACACACACACACACACACACACACACACACACACACACACACACACACTAAAATATTTATCCATCCATCCATCCATCCATCGTCAACCGCTTATCCTGTGTACAGGGTCGCGGGGGGCTGGAGCCTATCCCAGCTAACATTGGGCGAAAGGCGGGGGACACCCTGGACAGGTCGCCAGTCCATCGCAGCTAAAATATTTATAAATTCTTATAAATGTAAAAAATTTGAATCAATTAACATGATGTAATGAAATTGCATACATTATTAATGATGAGCTGTCACTGTCTGAAATCATTTTTACTATTTGCAAACATTTTGCTTTGAGTTTACATTTGTTTGACAATGCTACTGTCTCTTTAAGAAAACCGGCACTTCAGAGAGACGGACTTTTTAGTTGAACGCACATTAACGAGAGAAGAGTTTCTTCTCATTCTTTTCTAGAATGAATACTTATTTTTCCTTCTTGACGAACAACTGACCGAAAAGAACAGAAGGGCTATTAAGAGAGACATTATTCAAAGAAAATGGAGTGTTTGTATGTTAAACATAAAGAAAATCCAATTTGACGGAATTTCATCATGAAATTGAAGTCTTAAAAATAGGTTAAAATATTTTTCGGAGCGTCTTGGTTATTGTTCATTTTTAAAAATGCAACTGTTCATTGCCATTTTATGATGCCTTCATTAATGTTAACATGTAAAACGTTCCGTTTTAAAATGTATTAGTGTATGTTGCAATTAACATTAACCAAGATTCATTACTGATGTAAAAGTGTTGTTCATTGTAAGTTTCTGTTAACTAATGTAATTAATTTCAAAGTGGTTAGCACCTTTCTGTTATGCCGACTAACGCAATGTATGAACTATTAAAGACGCGATTTGAGAGAAGTGCCAACGTGTCGTCGATGTCAGCGAGATATCTAGCATGATAAATATCTGGACCTGTCTGCGACTCCAAATCGTGCAATGTGAAATATGTTTTGACCGAATACAACTGCAACGTTGAACTACAGCCAATGAGAGAGCAAGAAACGGGGAACGGGAAGTTTCAGTGGGAGGAGTCCTGATGTACCTGCAACAGAACATCAACTAGCATGGCTTCGGTATCAAGAAAGTCTCATTGGACCGAAGAAATGGAGGGAATATTAGTGGAACATTGGCAGGAGCACCAGCGCCTATTTGATGTTTCATCTGAACTGTCCCACGACCGGGTGGAGAACGAGAAGAGTTGGAGAGAAATTGCTAATTTTCATTGCCACACATCATATTCTGAAATGCATAACATATGATCATGCATTTGTTTTAGTATCTCGTATCACTTCTCAAGTGTACTAGGTTGGGTAACGTAATTTGGAGTCCAGGCAGAGTCGTCAGGGATTCGTCAATAGTGAAATGTTTTGTAATGTGTTCACCCCTGTCGCCGATTCGTCATGTAGTTTGAAAACGTCACGACTTCCATGACAAGACACACAGTTGTGTAATATGAACTGTACCACAATCATGTCGTGTTTAGGAGGCATTAGTAGCTTGTAGCTTAGCTAATGTACTGCTGTAGTTTAACTATAAATGACGGTAATATGCTGATTATACATTATGATTAACTGAAGTTTCAATGTGGCTGGTGCTTTTAACTATTTTGAGTTCCACAGAAGGACATAACTCATATGTGTTTTGAAAGACATGAGGGTGAGTAAATGATGACACATTTTGGGTAAATATATATATATATATATATATATATAGGCAGCACACTATCGATTGACTATTCTTAGTGGATTTTGAAGTAAACAGAGTGATTCTCGACTGCACGGCTCTGTTTACCGGCTCATACGTACACAAGCCTCTACCATCCAGACGTTAAACTTTTCCTCCAGCGGCAGAAAAGATCTATTTAAGGCTTTTGATAAATTGTGACATATGTGTGAGTGGCTGAAATGTGCTGCTCAGACTGTTCGGATCGGGGATCTTGTCGCTTCTAACGTTGGGATTCTTTCGAAGGATCTGCAGAGCGGCCGGAGCTACACGCAGCTAGAAACAGCACAATGTTTGACAGACTCTTATCATTTGTTCTTTTGGTGTTTATGAATAATAGTACCTATCCTGCTTTCTTTTCATTACAACACCCAGGACAGCAAATATGCATCGTGTAAACTGATTTCTCATGATGTGACCCCCTATAACGTACTTGAATCTGATGGTTAATAACTATGTGTATACAGCCTTAAATAGATGTAGAAAAGTCTAAAGTCTGGAGGGCGTGTCTGTTGTTTTAATGGTTTAACCGAGCACAGGTGCAGTTTGGGAATCCTCTTACTTCTGGTCAAGGACACAAGGAGCAATCAGAGCAGAGGAACATGTGAGGAACCTACTGGACGCATGGTCAACCCACGGCCTCCACCACTGCTTTTTTGGCGCCTTATTTTTCTTTTTCTCTGCAAATGAAATGTCAGAATATTAATGAAAGCACTACTTTCTGTCCACAGTGACAACATGATCCTTAGGTATCTAATAAAGTGTGTTATAGAGATACATTGGCCCCAAAAAGTCACTCACCCTAACCCTAACGTCTTTTTGCAAAAGCTTTTGTTTTGCCACTTCCTTTAATATTTAGTTTTTTACCATATTACTAAGACATGCACACACATTTCAAGTGTTAACTAAGTGTCTAAAAACATTTCAGGGCCGCTGTGTAGCTTTATCATATACTGAATTTCAAGAGTCATTTGCTGTTTAAAATAGGCCCTACTGACTTTGTTTCCCCCTCATTCTGACAGTAAAGTTCCTCTAATTAAGACCCTATTCTATCAAACTTCCACTCTAACACTGTCACGATTTACATCATACCATCATCATCGTCGTTCTCGCCGTCAGGTGGACTGAGTTTCTGTCCTTCTCCCGACTCTTGAGACAAACTGAGCATCTTCTCCTTTCCTCTCTTGAACTTCTGCTGGCGCGTCTTAATACGGTCCATCCTATATTAACGCATTCACAATGACCAGAGAAATCACTCACACATGGGCATATGATATACATAGCCAAAAGTGTTATAGAGTTCGCAAGAGTGTAACTTTTTCCATTGAGTAGCGACACAAAACGCTACATTCGATACATAGTATTGAAAACGCAGCAATGAGGCTGATGAGGTAATCGGTGGATGCTGGGGGATGTTTTCAATCAGTCCCTTACTCACCATTGTCTAAATTGATTTAGCTGTTGTAGCGTTGGGAACTCCAATTCATTGTATTAAGCTGCTTCATACAGACGGTTCATGTAAATGAACTAGTTCACATAATTGATTCACTAATTCATTTGAGTCCTGTGCAATCTTAAAGGGTTTATGACAGAACTCACAGTTTTTTGTTGTGAAAGATTAAGTTAATTGCTGATGTTTATTGGTCTCACTTTATATTAGGTGTCTTTAACTACTATGTACTAAGCTGCTACTGAGGATGAGGTATGGGTAGGGTTAGGGGTAAGGTTAAAAGTCTAAATACAGATGTAATTAAATGCAAGTATTTTAAATGTAAGTACAACGCAACAACATGCACAGTATGTACATAGAAGTAATGCTTAAGTACATAGTAGTTACATGGTATCGCATGCTTAAGTACATAGTAGTTACATTGTATCACATGCTTAAGTACATAGTAGTTACATTGTATCGCATGCTTAAGTACATAGTAGTTACATTGTATCGCATGCTTAAGGACATAGTAGTTACATTGTATCGCATGCTTAAGTACATAGTAGTTACATGGTATCGCATGCTTAAGTACATAGTAGTTACATGGTATCGCATGCTTAAGTACATAGTAGTTACATGGTATCGCATGCTTAAGTACATAGTAGTTACATGGTATCGCATGCTTAAGTACATAGTAGTTACATTGTATCGCATGCTTAAGTACATAGTAGTTACATTGTATCGCATGCTTAAGTACATAGTAGTTACATTGTATCGCATGCTTAAGTACATAGTAGTTACATTGTATCGCATGCTTAAGGACATAGTAGTTACATTGTATCGCATGCTTAAGGACATAGTAGTTACATTGTATCGCATGCTTAAATACATAGTAGTTACATTGTATCGCATGCTTAAGTACATAGTAGTTACATGGTATCGCATGCTTAAGTACATAGTAGTTACATGGTATCGCATGCTTAAGTACATAGTAGTTACATTGTATCACATGCTTAAGTACATAGTAGTTACATTGTATCGCATGCTTAAGTACATAGTAGTTACATGGTATCGCATGCTTAAGTACATAGTAGTTACATGGTATCGCATGCTTAAGTACATAGTAGTTACATTGTATCGCATGCTTAAGTACATAGTAGTTACATGGTATCGCATGCTTAAGTACAGTTACATGGTATCGCATGCTTAAGTACATAGTAGTTACATTGTATCGCATGCTTAAATACATAGTAGTTACATTGTATCGCATGCTTAAATACATAGTAGTTACATTGTATCGCATGCTTAAGTACATAGTAGTTACATTGTATCGCATGCTTAAATACATAGTAGTTACATTGTATCGCATGCTTAAATACATAGTAGTTACATTGTATCACATGCTTAATTACATAGTAGTTAAAGGCACCTAATATAAAGTGGGTCCATTCCATTTAATGTCACCCCAATTAAACATATATCAGGTGGTATTATTAAAAAGTTGTAAACAGGTTGTAAAGACTAGAGCCTCTAGTTTAGTTTGATATGCCACTTTAAAAAATTCATTCATTTTCCGAAAGGCAGTGCGCTGATAAACATAATGTCCACATACGTGGATTTTGGGACATTATGTCCTCAAAAGTTGAAGACAGTTTTATTTATTTTGAGTAATTTTCAACATTAACATGTCTATGGGTTATTTTGGGGTTCGTCCATTTTAATATTAATTTTTTTATTTTTTATGTTGTTGTCACTGTACAATACGGTTCTATTCATTAACATTAGTAAATGCATACGTAGGACAAAGGGAGCATCCTTTAGCTCTCTATGCAGCGAAGTACATTCACTCCTAAAATCCGACCAAAAGGTGGATAGAATGTAGAAAGTTTTACTTTCTGTAGCTTGTTATTATTTCAAATTTCCCGCTGGCCACATATGTGGACATAAATCTTTAGAAAAAAAAATTTTTGTAGTAAAAAAAAAACTGATCTGAGAACAGATGTGTCAGGGGCAAAAGACATTTAATTACTATATACTCTACATATAGTTACTTAGTACATGTGGTGTTTTAAGTCTTCCAAGGACTAGCGAAACAAAGCGAACATAGATTTAATTTCCATACGCCATTTGAAGTTTTCCGGAAAACCTATATTTCCGAACTCCTCCTAGAGGAGGATTCGCAATGAATGTTACATGTATCACCTAGAGATAAAAAGTGAACCAATTCAATTTTATTCGTCTAATCGTTAAGAAGATTTCAGCCAATTACCCATCAACCTGATCATCTGAACGATTTGACGCGTCAAAATTCTTCAGAAAACGTTTTGCCATGCGAGGCTCGAGATTCATTTTGATGCGAATCAGACCAGCGGTCTAGGAGTTGGAAATAGTAGTTTTTTCAAAAAGCTCCAAATCAAAGTCCTTCGGTGCTTGGATGCCTAAAATGACACATAAAGATCATATAGTATAAATGATAAAGATGTTTCTCACTGTCTTTTAAGTTGCTCCATGGATCTCTTCTCTTCCTCTAGACGAGCTCTCACGGCCTTCACAATACTCGCCTGGAACAGCTCCGCTCCTCTGTGAAAGAAACATACTTACAATCAACACTCAACTACTCTATATTTACAGTTACTACACACTCAAACTGCACTACACTGTGTG